>NW_024081588.1:568195-723224 GCF_003009895.1 Hyaena hyaena
TGGGCATGGAGGAGGGCACTTGTGGGGATGAGCACTGAGTGTTATTCAGAAACTAATTTGACAATAAACTATTTTTAAAAAAAAAATAAAAATAAAAAAATAAAAATAAAAGTATTTTATCATAGGGGCACCTGGCTGGCTCAGTTGGTTAAGCATCTGACTCTTGATTTTGGCTCAGGTCATGATCTAATGGTCTTGAGATGGAACCAAGTGTTGGGCTCTGTGCTGAGCGTTGAGCCTGCTTGGTTCTCTCTCTCCCTCTCTCTCTGCCCTTTCCCTGCTCACTCTCTCTTTCAAAGATAAATAAATTAATATTAAATAAATAAATAAATAAATAAACATTTAAAAAATAAATAAAAATATTTTATTGTATTTTATCCAATGTTTCTAAATGTTTTAAAGAAGGGCTTTTATATTATCTATTAAGTTGAGCCATATAAAGTTTCCATTTTTTATCACTTCAAAACAATTGAAATTCATTGATTTTATATGGTTCAGACTAATAGCCACCTGTGTTAATGAAAATAAATATTTCTCTAGTCTTCCATTGTGTTAAATAAATGGCATTTACTGGGATTAGCCTTATTAGTTTCTAAATTGAACAATACCTCAGTAAAATCTTTCAGATTGAATGATTCAGTTTACAGTGTGGTGAATAAGTGCTCAAACCATGTGTTGGATATGTTTAGGAAATTTTACTGTATTTAGGTATGCATGATTTAAATATATATATTTTAAAATATATCACTAATTTCTTTCATCAGGAAGTGAAGAAATTTTTTCTATGAAGGAAGTAAACTCTTGGTGCCTAGCCATTTGCATCATAGTTTTCTTCTTAGGAAATATTTATACTTATCCCTAATTTTCAAAATTGATATATATTGGTCACCAAGTGATAGGTCTGACTACACCAAATATACTGAATTGTCATTGAAATAAATTACTAAGCAAGATACCTGAAATTTCAAGAATGGCCTTCACAGCCATTTTCAGTGTTATGAATAAGTGTTTTTTTGTTGTCGTTGTTCGTTTCTTAATCTCACGTAAAAATCATATGTTTTAGTCTTGGTTCAGCAGGTTGGAAAGCAAACTTAATAACTATTTCAGAAACCACACAAAAACCATGCAGACAACATGACTGTAATTTGATCCTATTGACAATTTTGCCCGTTTTATTCAACAATGAATTAAGATCAGCAGGCATTTTTGTGAGTCAGGAATGTCTAAAGAACAAAATGATGCATAAATTGGCATTGCAATAATGCCACCCCAATTCAGTTCATAAAAGTCCTTAATTTAAAGAGAAACCTCTTCTGTATCATCTTTTCTCAATAATAAGCAACACAAAACATGTTGCGCTCATCTCCATCATTTGCACAGGCAGAGTGTTGATTCACACGTTCCATATCAGTGTCCCTTCCACGAGTAAACATAATGACGGCATGGATTCCGCTTGGTAACAGCTTCTCCTCAGTGCATACTCCTGATATTTTGCAAAGACATACCATGTCAGCTGACGAGTGTATTTTCCCCATAGTTTGTTCTGCTTTTCCTCACATGATCATATTTACCATTAACTGGTTTGTGAAGTGCTTAAAAATTGGCATGAGTTGTATTTTTTTATTATATAGACTAAAACATGGAATGCTAAACATTGATTGCTGAGGAGTTTTTGTCCTCTATTTGAACCAATTAATTAATTTCACACAGAAAATGATGATTTTCATCTTGTACAGGTAAAAATTCAATCATTTCACCACAGAGGTGAAATGTGCTTTGTTTTAAATTGCACATAGCGGGGCGCCTGCGTGGCTCAGTTGCTTGAGCGTCCAACTTCGGCTCAGGTCGTGATCTCACAGTTTTTGAGTTTGAGCCCACATAGGGCTCTGCACTAACAGCTCAGAGCCTAGAGCTGCTTTGGATTCTGTGTCTCTTCTCTCTCTCTCTCTGCCCCTCCCCTGCTCTCTCTCTCTCTCAAAAATAAATAAATATTAAACATTTTTTAATAAAAAAATAATAAATTGTCACATAAGCAACGAAGCCCCATGCCACTAATTGCCAAAAGTTCAAAAACTGTTTTGGCACTGCACTCAGTATAAATGACTACTAGTTAAACAAATTCAAGATTACCTATTTTGAAGAATTCCTATTTGCAATTTTCTTTTGCTGCTACCCTTATGAAATCATTATATACTTAGAAGTTTTGTTCTATGAACAAATTTGCATTCTTTATTTTAACACAAATCCTAGCCAATGTTTATATTTATGACTTTATTCTATGTTGCAATATTTATGATCTTATTTTGTCACCAACTTCATGTTTTAGTGAGTGACTTTTAAGCTAATGATCCTTTTCTGTGAGTTGGGGATTACAATAAAGCAATATCCAACTTACAATAAAAATGCAAATTTAACAAATTTAATTAATAAAATATAATTTATATGAAAATGCCTTAGTCAAGACAGTTTACTCCCTATTAAATGAATGTTAGCCTAGACCAACAGTCCAGCACAATACTTATAGCCCATTATTAAAAACTTAACAATTATTATGGATGTAATAGAATTTCTGTGAAAAATAGTTAATCCCAAATTTCAAATGTATGAAATATATGTGAACGAAAGGCTTCATATTTTTATATTCATAGAAAATTTTTAAATATCCACTGGACAATTGATAGTCTGCCACACTTTAAGAAGATGACTTCAGTCAATAAGAGCCATTCTGTAGAAGAGAGACATAACCTTCATAAGCATAACATTGTTCAGAGATTATTTCAAAGGTTCAAATGATAAACAATAGGGTATGAATTTGGACATGCGTAATTAGAAAATGGTAATGAATCTGCATTACAGAGAGCCATTTTGGTGTAAAATCCACAGTCTCCATTTTCCTTAATAGCCTTTTTTTTTTTTTTTTTTTTACCTACTCCAATTAGGCATTTGTGGCCACCAGTCTACTGAAACAGAAAGGTAGCATATTACTTCTGTATTACCCAATACAATGATCAGAGATCTGTTCCCACCTAACTTCCTTGACTCATTACAACATTGGACTCACAGAAAACACTATCCTCTTGGCTTCCACGACCCCACACTTCCTTCCTTCCTGTGTCTGACTGAGCCTCAGACTTAGTCAATTGCTTACTTGGCATTAATTTTTTCATACCTAAAAACTATTGAAAAATTGAACTCAATACCCAGGTCCTTTGCTTCCCTCGGCTTCCTAACATCAATAAAAGTCATTATCACCTAGTTCATTAGAAGTTCCTTACCTATCATAAAACCTATCAACCCTAAATCTAAAACATATCCAAAATTAATCTCCATTATTACCACTTTAAGCCAAACAAACCACCATCAGGTATCAATTGGGCTGTTTCCTAGCCTTCTTAACAACACACACACACACACACACACACACACACACACACACACACAAGCTTCCTAGCATCTTTGTTAGTGAGTATGATACTAGATGTTAAAAAATTAAGAAATAAAAATTCAAATATCTCTAATTTTAAGATATCTCCTTTTAAGATAGAATAAACTTGAACATATATATATAAGTCAAGAAGAAATAGCCAAAGAAGTGGGGGAAAAATACAAGATGCAAGTCAGAGAGAGGTTAAGATATAACCCAGGGTGGACAGACAAAAAGGTTATCAATAGAGTGCTTATGGAATCATTAAGAGGACATTCTGAAACCAGTAGTGGCCTTTATCACCTAAATATCGTGAAGGTAAAGTGGATAGGCAAACAGTATTTATTATGGATTGAAACTCTATGAAGATCATGTTAGAGAAACACATTCAACAGAGCAGTGTCAGTAAGATACCATTAACAAATTCTCCTTGGCACTTCACCAGTTATATGATCATTGTGAACTGTTTTGCTTGCATAGTGACTACCTGTTCATTTGTCTTGAACAGCCATATTGCCCACATCCTCTTAATTTAAAAAAAAGATAATTAATAACAAATATAGAGCACATTTGTGGACCTCATTTTGCTCGGATAATAGGATGACACTACGATCAAGACAGAACCAGTGTAATTGTTAGTAGCATCTCCTTTTCTGCCCAAATGTGTCCTAGTTTTGGATGATAAACATTGTGATTTAGTCACCTTCTGTAAAAAACAAAAACAAAAACAAAAAAACATAATAACACAACAATATATAATATTTTAACAATAGCTTGTAGTAGAGCTAAAATATAAAACCACATGCAGCAATACTCAGTTATTCATAACTAAGAAGAAAATGGGCAGCAGACTTTACCCTAGTTTGTGACTTATCAGGTTAAGAGTCATGGAATACAGAGGACACCAGGGTGGTTCAGTCAGTTAAGCATCCAACTTTGACTCAAACTTTGGTTCAGGTCACAATTTCATGGTTCATGAGTTCGAGCTGCATGATGGGCTTTGTGCTGACAGCTCAGAGCTTGGAGCCTGATTTGGATTCTGTGTGTGTCTCTTTCTCTCTGACACACCCTTGCTTGTTCTCTCTCACTCTCCCTCTAAGAAATAAAAATAAACAGGGCTGCCTGGGTGGCTCAGTCGGTTAACCGTCTGATTTTGGCTCAGGTCATGATCTCACGGTTGGTGGGTTTGAGCCCCACATCAGGCTCTGTGCTGACAGCTCAGAGCCTGGAGCCTGTCTTTGGATTCTGTCTCTCTGATTCTCCCCTGTTCATGCTGTCTCTATCTCTCTCCCAAAAATAAATAAAACATTAAAAAAATTAAAAAGAGAAATAAAATAAACATTAAAAAATTATAAAAGAGTCATGGAATACAACAGTTTCAATATGAATCAAGCAGGATGTTCCAGACATAGCTCTATGCTATTAACATATATAATCTCATTTAACTCTCACATCAAGCCAAAAGACAGGTCTTTTACAATTCCCACCTGGAAGATGATTAAGGTACTAGAACAGCAAATGGTAGAACTTAGAATCAAAAGCAGACAATTCAGGGGTCACCTGGGTGGCTCAATTGGTTGAGTCGCTGACTTTGATTTTGGCTTGGGTCATGGTCTCAGGGTCGTGGAACCGAGCCCCATGTGGGGCTCCAGGCTGTATGGAGACTTTCTCTCTCTCTCTCATTCTCTCTCTCTCTCTCTTTCTCTCCCTCTGCCCTTCTCTTCTGCTCACATGCTCTCTCTCTCTCTCAAATAAAATTAAAAAAAAAAAACGAAGCAGAGAATTCAGTAAAATTTTACATTATTTGTGAGTAAAAGCATGACTAAAAAGACTGGGATGTGACCTTAGGAGATAAATGTCCAGTGGGTGACCTTACACTAGGATGATCACAAAAAGACAAGAGTTGAACCTAAAGTCAAAACATATCTTTCAGTAGAAGTAAGAGGTTGACTGAGTGGACAGACAAAAGGCTGTAGTTAGAGAAAAGGATTTCAAAGTTTGAGACCATGTATGTAAATCCATGTTAAATACTGACCGATGTGGGAGTAGTCATACTTGTGAGTGTCTGGAACACTTATGTAAAGCAGAGGAATGTTTTAGAAGTTAAGGAAGTCAAGAAAATATTAAGCAGTAAATTACTTGGAAAGATGTTGAAATGCAAATAATATAGAGGTATTCAAATCTAAAAGAAGTAAAAAAGACAAATGATACTTTTAGACAATAAACTTTAGGCAAAGCCTTATTTCCACCTTTCTTTTTAACACACACACACACACACACACACACACACACACTGAAATTCTTTTGATTCTAACACCAGGCATTGAAAAGAAAAATTTAGAAATGTGAAGTTGGGTGTTTAACAAATGTACCTTTTCTTGACGATGCTATATAACTGGTAATGTACTCAGGATTTTTTTTGTCTAATTACCAATCAGAAAGTCAAAATGTCGCTTATATTTATTATCAATATAAAGATGTAGATCTATATTTCCATTAACTCAAGACAAAATTTCCATGGTGGTCAATGTACTCCAGAATCCATATGATCTTCAAAACAAAGAGTAAATCTACATCCACTGACCTAATTATATAATGAGAGAGAATTTGCTTGGCTTTTTTTCAAAAGCTGTTTATTTTTCAGATGTCCCTCGATAGAAACAGATTTCATAACTTAAAAAGGAAACTCATTTAATCAACTGATATTGTTCATCCCTTTGTTTGTTCCAATAATTGCTACATTTTTAACACCGAAGGAAAAATACTGAGCCTGTCCTTAAAAGACTTTTTTTTCTCATATTAAAGCAACAAGGATTATATTTATATGAAAGTTGAAATAGCTTTATTTGAGTTAGGAGAGAAACAGTGATAAACCCGTGCCACCAATTATATAACAAACAGCCTCACAAGGAAGCACTTAGAGGGTTTAGGAAAGTGGATTTGACAATGTTCATTTCACCTCCCTTCAACACAAATAGGCAACACCATTATTTGTCAATAGTAAATAGCTAAGGATAAAAAAAAAAACCCACTGGATATGAATCCACTTTGATAAACTTTTTCCACTAGATTCATCAACATACAATACTTGAAAAACCAATTTGTACCAGTTGGCCTATTAAAATAAGTTCCTTTTGTATTTAAAATTTTAAGGGTTTTTGGCCATATTTCATAATTAAAGAGCCTAATTCCTAGAATTTAGATTTATTAACAAAACAAATTCAATTACAAAGGTTCTGAATGTAAACAGAAATTGAGTGTCAAGATACAGTAAATTCACTGAATAACCTTAGATATCCTTAACCCTTCTGTTCTTAAATGCCTTTTCTGCTAGTGGGAAAATTTCCTTATTTGCATTGACTTATTTTTCTAGACAACAAAACTGTATAGAAACTGTCAGTTTCCTATAGTTTGGAGTACACCCTCAAATAGTATAGACATTTTTTTTTAACCTTGCTTGAAGTTTCAAGATTGCTTTTTGGACAATTCCAAAATACCTATCACATTTCATATTGAAAGCTATTTACAAAATGGTAGTGCATTTTCCCAACACCCTTCAGAGGTCACTAACTGCATTTTCATTTTCACTTTTAAACTGTGTCTACATTAAAACAAGGCAATCCAATAAAAAGTGAAAAATTCACCCAGAAGAACGTTTCCTCTAAAGCACACAGAGCACTTTCTTGGGAAGATTTTTCTACCTAACTTCAGTTTTGGAAATATTAATGTATTGCTGGCGGTAAGATTCCTTCTTAATCTATCAGTGATTAGTCGTGAGAGTATATAGAAGGGAGAGAGAAATCTTGGCTCATAGAATCTTCTAGTTTATTCATTTCATGGAAGCTTTCTGTCATTCTATAGCACCAGTCAATGTCAGAGTCTAATGCCAACTCTGAAGGGACACCTTCAAAATAATATTCTAAATCAGTACTTCTAATATTGTATACTTTCTTTTTTTAAATTTTTTTTAACGTTTACTTATTTATGAGAGACAGAGAGAGACAGAGCTTGAGCAGGGGAGGGTCAGGGAGAGAAGGAGCCACAGAATCTTGAGCAGGCTCCAGGCTCTGAGCTGTCAGCACAGAGCCTGACACGGGACTCGAGCTCATGGACCACAAGATCATGACCTTAGCTGAAGTTGGACGCTTAACCAACTGAGCCACCCAGGTGCCCCATATACTTTCCTCATTACTCTCCAGTCTGCTTGCATTTACATCACTTTCCATGAACATGAGCATAAGTGTTCAATATCTCCATCAATACAGAAACAAAAATTTCTGATGTGCATTTTCCTGAGATCTTTTAAATATTTCAGGGTTATGGATGATATACCCCAGATGATCCATACATCAAATATTCTGTTACTAAGAAGTTTTATTTACCACCTAAGGGAACATATGCCTTCATATTTGTATTAATTTGTCCCCTATTCACAATGAATGTAGCAAGTAACAGGCAAGATTATCTCCATTCCTAGTACAATAGCATAGTAGTTTAGCTGTGAGCTTTGGTATCAGATTGCCAGATTGGTCTGGAATATGACAATATCTATGTATCCTTGGGTGGACATCTAACTCCAATTCTCTTCCATTTCTTCATCCAAATATTATTATAGTAATAAAACCTTCCCCACAAATTTAGTCTGAGGCTTAAATGAGGTAAAAGACTCAGCTTTATTATCAGAACTCAGAGCTCTGAAGTCAGAACTCAGTTTTTGTAAGTATTATCTTATTTTTGTTGATGTTTTGCTTTTTGTTTTTATTATTATTATTATTATTTTTAATAACAGTGGAATAAACATGTTTTCCCATAAAACCATCTAACAAAAGTCAGTCATTTTGTAAATATAAAGCTGGTCCACACTTGAGAAAAGGTCATATTCAAAAGCTTTTGAGTATATGAGTTCACTCTGGTTCCCTTTAAATGCAAGACCCACAAAAGTTCAATATCAGACTCAGTTAAAATGAGCTTATCACTAGATAGACTGTTTAGCAGAAAGTTGAAGTAGAAACTACTTCTGTGGGTTCTTTCTGCCATTTAAAACCTCAATATAAACCCAGTCTCTAAATGATACACAGATAATGTTGTTTTAGGTCCACAGAGTTACCTTTGTACTTTGTCTCATTAATCTCAATCATTTCAAAATATTCTCTTTGCTATAACATCAGAGTTTCCACCTAAAGAAATTTTATCATTGAATATCAAGTTATAAAAATAATTGTTTGGTAGAGGAGAAAGGCAGACAGAATCAGGTCAGCACTACTGTTAATCTTTCAGGAATTTCAGGGATGTGGTTGTTTTTTTTTTATTTTGTTTTGATAGATATAAATACATATTTATAAAATATAAACATCATTGAAAATACTGAACATAATTACATCCAACTTTTGCTTAAAGATACAGTTTTTTATTATATATTCTTATAACATTTACCAATAACTTTGTGCAATGTGTGTAAAGAATCATCCACAAGTAGTTTTGTCCTCATTATTCAGTCTAGTTCTCAATGCTATAGGATAACATCCATTTTGTTTCCAGAGAGCAGTAGTGTTCACTAATCTATTGAATTGTCTCATTGTGTAATAGGTGAACTCTAAGATGGCCTGCATCATCTCCACTCTCTAGTGTTTACACTCTGAATAGTTAGTTCCCTCTTCTTAACAATAGGTGAGACCAGTATCTTGCTTCTAACAGAATATGGCAAAAATCTCCTGAATAGGTTGTGGTTTTTTTTTTTTTCAGCTTCCATGAGGTATAATTGACAAAATAAATGGTAAGATATTCAAAGCATACATCATGATGACTTTATATATGTGTACATTGTGAAAGGAGTCCCCTCATCTATCTTTTCTTTTTCTTTTGGTAAGATAATTTAAGTCCTACTCTCTTAGCAAATTCAGGCATACAATATGGTGTTTAAAAACTGTCATCATCATGTCTTACATTAGGTCCTCAGATCTTAATTTAACTTATAGCTGAAAGTTTGTCGCCTTTCACCAACCCCTTTCTATCTACTCTACTCTCTCACTCCCCTCACACCTGGCAACCACTTTTGTACCTTTGTTTCTATGAGTTGACCATGTGACAGAGGACTACAGTTGACCTGTCAAAACTGAGAGCAGCCTCCAATGACAGCCAGCAAAAGGCCCTTACACACAGAGCTACAGGAAAGGAATTCTGCTAACAATCTGAATGATCTTGGAAATGGATTCTCAGACAAGACTCCCGATAAGAATACAGACTTGGCCAAAACCTTTTTGTAACCTTGTGAGACCCTAAATAGAGGACAAAGTAAGCCAGGTCCAGAATCTTGGCCCACAGAAACCACGATAACAAATGTGTGCTGTGTTAAGCCACTAAGTGTGTGGTAATTTGTTAACAGCAGTAGAAAATAAATACACTCATTCTTCCAAGTCATATTTTGAAAAATCAGGAAATGCGAACAGGAAGCCATACCATTTTTTTCCAGTTACCCAAAACCTCCATGTTGCTTTCTTCTTGTGTCTTACTAGATTGCTGTCCAGTCAAGTATTTTATGATATCTTCTCATTACCTTCTGTTTCCTTTGGTGAGAGTATGGACAATGTTTTACAGAAAAGGAAACAGAACATATCAATCTTTGTCCCAAATTTCTGTCACCAGTAATTTCACCTAAAGCCAGTTCTATGTATAGGAGTTTAAAGTGATTTAAATAACTCAGAATGGCTTAAATAGAGAGGAGATTGATTATGTCAAATGACAAGAAGCATATCAGTAGGGCAGGCTCTACTAAAATTCCAGTTCAGCTTCTTTGTGATTCTTTGAGCAATTTCCTTTTCTAAGTTGGTTTCATCCCGCAGCAGATTTAGTCATCACATCTAGGCTTGACAAGTCTGGCATTCAGAGAAGGGCTGTTCTTTGCTGTTCATTCTGTCTCACTGTCTTTCTTTCCGAAGAAACCTACCCTAGGAAGTCTCCTGCAGACTTTTCTTCCTGTCTCATTGGCCAAAATTAGGTGTCACATGTTTCTGTTAAAACAATCATTGACAAAGTTAAGCCATTCTAACCTTATCTTAAGGTTAGGCCAGTCTTAACCTTCCCTGGAAATTAGATAAGATGATCAAATTGGGATTTCCTTAGCTGGAATCCACAAAAACAAGAGTGCTTAGGAAGATATACTTGAAGGAATTACACCAAAATGAATATTAAAAGACAAATAAGCAATATTCAGGCAAAAAAATGGTTGAGAGAAACTGAAAACAGAAGGTGTGAAAAATAATTAGGATCTGGGTTAAGATAGTCGTAGTCTAGATGGAGGGAATGTGAAGAGGGGGAAATGATTTATGAAATACTTATGAATATGAATTACATCATATAAATATGTAAATATAAATATATATTTATGAATTACATCATATAAATTACATCATATAAATATATTTATAAATTATAAAATATTATAAAATATTCATCTCCCCCAAAACAGTGCATACACAACCCAACTTTCTGTACCCAGTTCACTTACAAAATTAAATTACTTTCAAAGATAATTTGTGAAATCTTGGAAATACACAGCATTCATATTAAAGGTCACAAATGAGTTAATTTCTCCTATCTGATCTGAATATTTCAGACTTGAGAGCAACTAAAAAGTGACCAGTATGCTAATTGCAAATACCAGAGATAATGGATTCAAAATATGAGAGCCACTTATGCATGAACAGCCTTCACTTCAAGATAGAAAACCAAGAGCAGGAACTGTTAGAGCAAATTGTCATCCTATAAAAGTCCTCTTATATAATTTTCAACTGTCCATTTCTTTAGAAAAATCTTCAACTGGCATTGTGAAAAGATTCATGTCTTTTAAATATCTAGTGTAAGGCTTTAAACTGTTGTACACGTGAATAATTTTGCGAAGTCCAAAATAATTATATATGACTCTCCATAATTAAAATAAAATTGTTAAATTAAAAAAGACAATTAAAGCTGGAATAAAATGATCTGTGTTAAAATCATAAAATTGTCATTGCTCTAATTATCAGCACGATCCATTTTTAATCTATGACATTTATAAAGCAAGAGATTTTACTTATCCAGTCTTATTAGCATAATAATCATTGCACTTTACATGGCTTTAACAATAAATTACTTCCCTTATATTTAAGTTTTGTCCAGACAAACAGAATTAAATATGTATTGAACTTAAAGGTTAAAGCCCCTTCATTAATTCTGTTATTGTTTTTCATAAGCCAATTTCTCCATTAGGGTACCTCTTGACTTCATCGCATTGATTCTAATCATTTTCTAGTAATGAACCCCAGACTGACATGAGATGCTGTTTGGCATTTTCACTTGTAAGAAACCTCAACCTTTAACCCTTTTCACTTCATTTGCATAATCATTTGCATAGATCTTCCTACATTTGGGAAGTGTCTGTTTTTCTACATTAATTTTCAATTTCAATACCTTGCCTTCCTGGGCCTGTCCCAATTCCACCTAAGGTTTCTTGTCAGTGGCTGGTCTTCTTAGCCTCCACTTATTTGGTCATTACTTGGAAGCCAGTTAAGGATTTTGAAGGGCTTTGACTTTGATAGATTCTTTTTTTTTTATTTTGATAGATTTTGATGCATATAAACAAACCACTGTATGTCCCTCCTCTTCAGGCCTTTGTATCTAGGATAAACACTTCAGGTCTTCAAACAAAAATTCCCCTGGTTCACACAATCCTACTCTCCAAGAGTTCTAGACTGTAACCTTGGAAATGAAGTAGGAACTCTCCCTTTTATTTTACACATTCTTCACATTATACTTTTTATTATTACACACAATTTGATTATAAGAACTATTATAATTCAATGTAAGGATTCTCAAACTGCAATTTATATGGAGACAGGTACCAATCATCTTCCCCTCTTTTAATGTACACTTGGCTTCTTTTGGTAGTGTCACCCTACTTCACCTACAGGCCAATTGGGAGTTCACTCTGTATACAACTATTCTTTAAGAAAAGTATTTAAAAGCTCTTCTTTCTCAGTGGTTCTCTTTCCCCCTGACCCCAGTTAATTTTTCTCATTGCAGACAGAGACTTTTTGTCTTCCAAATTAAATTAATCCATTAACTGTTCCTTTGTTCAAGAATGGAGTTTGACCAACACAACATCCACTCTAATATTTCATTGGGACTTAACTTTTCTCCAGACTGGGTTTATGTCCCCAGATCTAGAGTCATATGATCCCAACTGCTTTCATTATCCATTGATCTTGCTGCTTAAAACCCACATTTGCTCAACTTAGATTTTTAAAAGAGATATCTTTACACTGAGCTGAGGCTTTCTGTATTTTAATGCCTGTTTGGAAAATGAAGAAACAGGTCATATTATTGTTATTAACCTAAATTCTGCTCAAAATTCTTCACTGACTCCACACTACACATAGAATAAAATAGCATTTCCTCCTCATGGCCTCTGGTCTCTCCATGATTTGATTTCCGTTTCCCTCTCCAACACTATTTCTTAACATTGGCCCCACCTCCCGCACTGCAGTTTGGGAAGGTCTGATAAATCATTTAGTATTCCTCTGCCTCTCTTGGAATGTTTCCACAAAATTCTGCCCATTTCTTTATCGGTTACCTATCTTTTTCAGCCTAAGTGTTACCTCCCTAGGGAACTTTTCCTGATTATCCTATCTAAAATACAACCGTGTATTTCCTAACACATCACCCTTTTATCTGCTTTATGTATCTTACAATTGGTTCTTATATTCACTAACTTATGTATTATAATTTCCCTCCAATAAAATATTAGCCCTATGAAAGCAGAGACCATTCTGCCTGTTCATTCTTGTATCCTTGGCATTTTGCACAGCATCTGGTCTATAGCAGAAACTCATTAAATATTTGCTAAATAAATAAACAAGCAGATGCATGTATAGAAACCATATTAATGCAAGGAATTAATTTATATTTGCAAGCTGATGTTATGTTAAATCCTACTCCCCCAAATAAATAAAGTAAGACTCTTAAAGCAATCAGAATTCTCCAAACTCTGTTTAAAACTGGTGGACATTTTGTCCAATCAAAAACTTCAAATGACTTACTTTTTTCTAAGCCACAATTTCTAAATTTCCAAATATTCTAAAATATCTTATTTTCTTCTTTTTGATGTCTTTTAAGCCTAAATTAAATGGAGGGATTAGAAGTCAAAGTACCTGGTGTTTCCAGGCAATTGAAAAAGGCAATTTCAAAGACTGTAAACTCCTTCATGAGACTGTGAGCTCCTTGAGGGCATGTCTAACCAAATCTCTGAAACCCTATTAGTGCCTATAAAGTGTCTCCTTGTGAATACACAGTGAGTTTGCAGGCAGTGATGAAAAATAGGTATACAAATTCACTTTGGAGTCTAAACTATTTACAAATGCTAGAATTAACAAAATGTGGATACTTCATTTTTTTTTTTCGGATTCAAAAATGGAATCCATATTAAATACACATTTGCTCAGCGTTTCAGGAATAACGAGTGCTGAGTACTCTCAGGTAAGTGCTCAGCGAGGCACAGTCATGCTCTCGGCTCCGAGGAAACTGTTTAAAGTGGTAATATGTAATGCATTCAATGGCCTGATTATGTTCTAAGGGAAGACCCACCTAAAGACTTCACTTAGTGATTAGAAATGATTCAGAAACTTGAGGAAATCGAGTCGACCAGGAGGCAAATAATGCTTAGACACTCTGGGAATCTTTATTTGATATTAGAAGTTTTAAATGAGAGAAAATAACACTTAAGAAGACCAGGTACTGGGTTACATTTTTACCCACCAAATTTTTAGTGAATATCTTAGACACATAGTTTAGAACCAATAAACTCTCTGGATTTTGATTAAGAAATATTCAGAAGTATAAAACTCCTTTCCCACGAACTTTTAAAGTTAGCTTTCTGGGGGTTTTTGTTGTTGTTGTTTGTTTTTTGTTTTGTTTTGTTTTTTGTCTTATAAACATTTTGTTGAACTTGCAGGGGTATGCAAGCCCCTCAGGAGATTCTTCCCTTAGGTAGCAAGTTCTAGAAAAAAAAAAGTTAAGAGTTGGGATCTCACAGTGCTAGAATAGAAGACATCACCAAAGTGATTTTGATTAAAACAGGCCAAAGAAGGCATACCAAATTAACTAGGTGATAATGCTCTGGCAAATCAGAAAATTCTATCCAGAAAGACTTATCAGGTGTAAAGATGATAAGAGCGTTAAAGACAGTCATGAAGCAGCTGGCAGACTATCATCAAGACCACTATTCCCCTTAAGTGAGTATATCACTTATTTGAAGGGGGAAAGGGGAGATATTTACCCATCTGCTCTCATTTCCCACTGGTCAATGATTCATCCCCACCAAGTGTTAATGCTCCTAAATTTGAGGGTTGCACAAATGTGGACACTGAGAGGTGCAAGCCTAAAGCTAGGCTGAACCTGCAATAAGCTGTCAGAGCCTGCATGGAACTAGTCCCTGCAGTGGTGGCTTGAAATGAGATACCGGAGGCCAGGTGTAAGCAGCAGCACAAAGGACATAGCCAATACACTTCATAAGCAAGCTCCTAATTCTTGTCAACTTGGATTTAAAAGATACTACAATAGGGGTGCCTGAGTGGTTCAGTAGTTTAAGCATCTGACTCTTGATTCCAGCTTGGGTCATGATCTCACCTTTTGTGATGAGACTTCATGTTGGGCTCTGCACACTAACTGTGTGGAGCCTTCTGGGGATTCTCTCCACCTCCCCTGCTCACATGCTCTGTTTCTTTCTCAAAATAAATAAACTTAACAAAACTCCTGTTATAAATAAATAAATCCTGCTTCAATATGTATATTTATGTGTGTGAGTACACACAATAATACTATTCTATTAAGAAAACTAGTTTTTGTTTTTGTTTTTGTTTTTTTTCTGTTCTAATCTTGGCAAGAATATGGCCCTATGTCAGCCATTCCAATTAATATACTTTTCATAGCTGGACAGAATTTTCATTGACAGCCAAATACTGTTTAGTTCTTCACACACATGAAAAGATACCTGTCAGATAAAATCAAGCATGGCTCACTTCATTCGGAAGAGAATATGTATGGTTGTAGAATGTTTCGTGTGCATAGTCCTAATTCTGCTCTACTCTTGCCTCAGAAATGAGGAAGTAAAGACTTTGAGGATTTATAACAGCAACAAAAGTTTTTCTACATTTTAATGAAAATTTAAGATTACAATTACACACGTTTTCCCCTGTTTTTTATTATTTCCTAGGTGATTTTGAATCATATAAAGTGCAAAGGTTTTCCTCTGATTATCATTACCAGGGCCCAAAAATGCACAGGCATAGCATTTTATGTTGCAAATTTGGGAAATATGCAGATAAGTTTCCCATAGTGGATGCAATTCTAAAACCATAATTATTTATTTCTACATTTGTAAAAACAGTCTTAAAGAATAAATTAAAGAAAAAAATTCTAAAAAAAAAGGCATGAAACAAAATGGTGATAGGGCAGGTCAGATATTAGCCTTACCAGATGTCAAAACTTAATCCAAAGCCATCTATTGTAGGAAGAATAATGGCATCCAAAAGCTGCACCCTAATCTACACAACCCCAGTGATTATGTTATATTACATGACAAAAGGGATTTTGCAGGTGTGATTAAAGTTAAGGACCTTGAGATGGAGAGATTATCCTAGATTACCCAGGTGGACTCAATCTAATTACATGAGCCTTTTTGAAATAGCTTGACCTTAAGACAGAGGATAAGTCTGAAGATAGCATTATAGTCCTATTTAAATGGAGTAGAGAACTTTTCAGGCTGCAGAAGACCAGAGAGATGGCAGCCTGCAAATGATTTGACCTGTTGTTGCTGGCTTGGAAGACAGAGGAAGGAATTTCATGAACCAAGGAATGCCAGCATTTTCTAGAGCTAAAAAAATGCAAGGAAATAGTTTTTCCCAGGGCCTCCAGAAAGGAACACAGCCCTGATTTTACTGCAGTGAGACCCATGTTAGACTTCTGTCCTCATTACTATAAAATACTATTTTGATATTATTTAATTCACCAAATTTTGGTAATTTAGTATAGAAGTAATAGAAAGCTGGTACACCATTATAATCAGCTCAATGTGATCTTGGAAAAGGAATAAATAGCAAGCAGGTCAGTGAAACGTAAGATAATGTGTAAATAGATCCCACTTTACATAAGAAATGAGGATTTGTCCAAGATGGCCATTCCATTCAATATGGAAAGGGAAATGGTGACAGAGTTACATAACTGAGCTGGTACAATTTCTATCTACCTGAAAGAATAAAACTGAGTCCTTAATTTGGATGAAGAATAATGAAAAGTTCTTGATAGATTTTAGCTTTAATGATAACAAAATGAACAATACAAATCTTATAAGAAAAACCAGGAGAGTATAAGTATATCATAAACAACAAATACGTAATAGATTGTTGACATGGTTGTGGGGAAAGATGATATGTATGAGAAAGAAACAGAGGGGAGACAAATGAAAAAGGAAAAGAAAAAGAAAGACTTATTTTAAAAGTATGTGTGATATGGGGTACCTGTGTGGCTCAATTGGTTAAGCATCTGACGGGCTCAGGTCATGATCTCTCAGTTCATGGGTTCGAGCCCTGCATTGGGCTCTGTGCTGACAGCTCAGAGCCTAGAGCCTCTTTCAGATTCTGTGTCTACCTCTCTCTTTGCCCCTCCCCCACTCATGTTCTCTCTTTTTCTCTCTCTCTCTCAAAAATAAACATTAAAAAAATTGAAAGTATGTATGATATAACAGCAATTACATGAAAAGTATTTGTTTACATATAAATAAATTTTAATAAAGCATAATGACAACTCTTTGAATATGCGCATCTCTTTCTTGTCTTTTGGTCTATTTCAATTTTTCATATTGTTTTAGCGATAAATGAAGAATACCTGAACATTTGTATAAATTACTGTGAGTTAGTAATATATTCAGATTCCATAGAACACAAAGTATAAAGAAAGATGCTTTTAGATACCGCCTTCTTAATGTTCTCAAAATGTCCACAGGTTGTTCAGTATTATTAGATGTTCACTCAAAACCCTCACTTGCCTAGAGTATCTCTGATCCCTGTTTTATCATCCTTCCTCTGCTCTGTGCTGACAGCTCTCCGGTTGAAATTATCTTCTCCTTGCAGTCAAATTTTAACAATCCAGTTATCTTTTTTCTCTCTTTATTATTCATCTATCTTAAACCAAATGAGAGGATTTTTTTTCCAGTGGGACTTACTCTCTACACTTTTTCAAAATGAAAGTAACTTTCTTTATTGTAGAATTGAATTCATATCAAAAAAGGTCTGAACCCCATTTAAAAGACGGTTTTGTAAGAGAAGAATTGAAAGGATTGCTTCATGAAATAGCTTCACCTTAAGACAGAGGATAAAGGCCCTGAGGACAGCATTATACTGAATCTCAACGGTACTCTTCTAAATAATGCTAATACAGCTAAAAAAAAAAAAAAAAAGGCAGTAAGAAAGAGCAGGGTATGATGCAGAATTTAGAAGAGCACTCTCTCAGGAGAAACTAGGAACTAGGCACCCCTATCACCCAGGATGGCAGTGGCCTTCATCTCTGGTCTACAGTCTAAAGAAAGGCCTTATGAGAGCAGACAATAGACAATGAAGAGCGTTTGAGGAGAATGGTAGAAAAAAGAAAAAGAGGGAGCAAGAGAAGAAAAATAAGATCAGGTGAAAGTGATAATAATAAAGTGATAATAATAAATCCACTTGCTAACACTGACCTGGTCCAAAGCTTCATGTTTAATAAATCCAGTTTGTGTAATACTGTGAGGTGAAAATACTGTGAGTTTGGAAATGAGAGGTCCCCAGGGGGCAGAGCAGGGGTGGTTCACTCCATTCAGGCCATGTTTCATGGGGCCTTCATTTTGTGTCCCATGAAAACAATGTATAACTGCAAAGTGGTTTTATCAGACATCATGGAAGGAGAGATATTAGACCACTAGTGTTAGAGATAAATCCTACTCTATCTTTCCCTGCACTCAGTGGCAAATCCTCTGGTTATTAATCAAATCTTCTTTGACATAACTCTGGTGGATGAAATGGCGGGGGGAGTGAGAAAGACACTGACGTGTGAAGGAGTGGCAATATGGCTGACACTCTTCAAGAAGCACTGACTCTCAAAGATGATTGGCATCTGGAATTTCTAGGAAAATGCTTAGCCTCCTCAACTCTGGAGATCTGTTTGAAATTCAGAAGAAAATTGACTGAACATAATACTGCTGCCAAATTTAGAAACTTGCGTACATATTCTGCAGAAAATATCATGGGCTATTTAGAGTCTACTTTAAATATCTGTAGATTATATTTCCAGTTTAATACCTGGGGCGTTAACTCTATTCATTTCACCAGCTTTAGTGAATCTCACTTTTAAAACATAACACTGCATTGAAAATGTGTCCTCTAACCTATGATATTTATGTATCATTTAATATGAAATTTATGAGGTTCCATTTCTGATTTCCAAATAGATGCATGCAAATTAGTACACAGAGTATTTACATTCCATCATTTCTAACCCACATACATAAAGTTTGACTTTAAAATGCCACTGTGCTTGTCTGTTTCATAGAAGCTCTATGTATTTGTATGCCCTTTGTATCTCTAGCACACTCTGGATTTTACTTTTTAATTTAATATTGGGCAAGGATCAGATATAAAAATATGCTATTGAGGGTAGAAATGAATTGATTTTTTTTCTTTTAATTCCTGAGATATTTATAGGTTAAAATAGAATGAGTAACTACATCATCATCTAACATTTTCATGTCTTTGGAGATTAGCAGTTAAAAATCTATATATTCTTTTTGCTTCTCAGATAACATTTGAGGTAGAGGAGATATTTTGGTCTGTTCCGTTTACTTTGTTAAGAGAGGAAAGACCTTCAGAAAAAGAATATCCTGTTTGTTGTCGATAAATAAGTGTTTGTTTTCAGAATGAAATAACTATGTTCCCTTTCCTTTAATAACAATTTTATGTTGATTAAATACTGTGAACTATTTGCATTTCCCCAGGTGATATTTTGGTCGTGAAATGCCAGCCTATCACTTAAAGTCATAAGGAATTTTCAGAAAATTCCTTTCCAAGGTGGTGGATGGGATTTGGACAAATCTTTGAATGTCGTCACTGACTTTGCAATAGTAATTGCAAAGGGGAAAATTGCTGTAAGGAAACCAGTAGGTTTTGTGCAAATTTGGGCAAAATATTTGAAATGTCAGTAATTTTTGATGTTAGTATTGTTGATAAAATAGTGCTATACAAGTAATTCTGCTTCAGGAACTGAAATACAGGAAAGTGACATAAATACTTTAAGAAAGGGGGGGAGCGGGGATGGGCATGGAGGAGGGCACTTGTGGGGAAGAGCACTGGGTGTTATGTGGAAACTAATTTGACAATAAACTATTTGTAAAAAAAAAAAATTACTTTAAGAAAGATTCTAAGACATCATGTATATCTTCTGTACCTTATCATTTTCTTTCCAATTGCATCTCATGCAAAGTTGTTTATACTTACAACTTACCTCTTTTTTTCTGTTCTGATACATTTGTGATACATAGTCTGTTCCTTTACTTCCAAACACATCAACAAAACCATTGATTCAGCCAACAAGATGTCCACATCATACTAATTATTGGTCTTGAACTCTATAAAATCTGTGTTGAAGGGTCTGAGTTAATAAAACCACTTTTTTTTAAATGAAAGATGAGTATTTAAAAATGTGTTTGCATAAAATATGAACAAAAAGTAAGTACAAGCAGATAGAAAAATAATTGATTTTCTTTCTCAGACTCAAGATAAAATCAAATCAGTGTCAGTAACATACACTATAAGAATTCAGGATACCTGGGTTCCACGTCCTGCTTTTGTCACTGGGTACGTGATGGTGACAATAAAGTCTCCATTCCTCCATTTCTTTCCTTGTAAAATAAGGCTACTAATTTTTAACCATATTTGACAAAATTATTATGAAAACTGAATATGTAAAAATGCTCTGTAAACAGTGAAGGTGTAAACAAATATAAAGTGGCATTGCTGTAATTCCCAGACTTTTGAATCGTGTTTTGTTGTCACCTTGGAAGGAAACAAATTTCAAAAATTTCTCCTATGAGTATCTTCTTGACCCCTCCAGAGTCTAGAGCTCTAAGTCAGTGAAACTTTAGGAATTACAACATCGTGGCCGAGTGGAGAATTTGTTTTTTCAGTTTCTACTCCTTTCATTCTACATTTTGTTTGCTTGTTTTTATTGCCTCATTAAATAGCTCCAGAATACAAGTTAATACTAATCTCACAGGCACTATTTTCCAACAAATTTTCAATGTTTTACAACTTGAGCTCAATGATACAGGAAATATTCATGCTCAGTCCTTTTTGACATCTAAGTATTCAGAAGTTTATAGAAAGTGACTTTGAAGTTATGAAGAAGTAGGGTGCAGACTTGAACATATAATATTCCTGGACCTTCTGATAACATTTTGTCTAAAACTAAAAGTAAAATGTATTTATTTCCATTTATTATGAGGAATAATTTTGACTATTTGTTTTGGCCAAAGAAATAGACCTCATATCACTTCAATAAATATTTGTTTTTATGAAAATTGTATTTTATGAAAATTGGGCTACTAATACCTTTTAACAGTACAATACTGTTAATATTTTTTAAGTTTATTTACTCATTTTGAGAGAGAGAGAGAGAAAGTGAGAGTGTGCGTAGGGGAGGGGCAGAGAGAGGGAGAGACATTATCCCAAGTAGGCTTCACGCCACCAGCACTGACATTGCAGAGCCAGATGTGCAGCTCGAACTCAGAAACTGTGAGATAATGACCTGAGCAGAGGTCAAGAGTCTGATATCAACCAACTGGGCCACTCCTGCACCCCAATACTGTTAATTTTAATAGAGAACTTTCTCCGCAGTTCAGGGTCAAGTCATTTATATCTTATTTTATTTTATTAATTTATTTATTTTAGTGTTTATTTTTGAAAGAGAGACACAGAGAGTGAGTGAGATAGGGGTAGAGATAGAGAGAGGGAGACAGAATTTGAAGCAGGCTCCAGGCTCCGAGCTGTCAGCACAGAGCCCTACATGGGGCTGGAATCCACCAACTGTGAGTTCATGATCTGAGCCAAAGTCGGGTGCTTACCTGACTGAGCCACTCAGGTGCCCCTCAAGTTGTTTATATCTTTCCACTGATAGAAAGAAACCTATAATTCTAGATAATTGAAATCCAGAAATCAAGAGTTTAGAATAGAATCATACATTAATATCTTAATACATACACATAAATATTTCTGACTCAAACCATTATAATATTTATTTTCTATCATACCCATTAAGGTACATTATTTTCTGATAATAATTCTACAAATATTTTATTAGCTTTCAGATTGTAGGAAAACTTAATATATGCCAAATTTTAAATGTTTGAAGAGTGACAAAATTAAGCCGTATATTGAGGTATATTTATATACACTTGAATTTCATTCTTATATTTTCATTCTGTGTTTGTTTTCATTATTGTTTTTTTCTTTTCTTTTTTAACTTTCCTGATATTCTTTCCATACTTTCCTAAGTAAATTATTTCCCTCTGACCTGATAATAAAATATATATTTTACAGTTATTCATTGAATACAAAATGCCCATTTCTCCCATCAAGATGACCATTTTACCCACGAAGCCTTTCACCATATTATGATGAAACACTGAGACTATTGTTTGCTTTATCTCTCTTCTGCTCTTTTCCCAGCATCACCTCTAAAAATGAGTTAGAAGGTTTTTGTCACCCTCTTCTTTGACCTGTAAGCCATTGCTAATGCATAGGTTTGGTGAAATTATTTAGTACTTTTAGGTATGTGTCAATATTGGAAGTTCTCTTATTATATATCCCTTTTGTTATGAGTCCTTATTTAGGACAGATATTACATATTCTTCATGTATTCTACTTATTTAGCCTTAATTATTAAAAAAAAAAAAAGGTGAGAGAGGAAGATTAGTTGCTCACTGTTTTCTCTTTTCGTTCATATCTTAAAGCCTTTGTCCTAGTTCACATTTTCTGGTTGGTCCAAAGACTCTTCCTTGAATATTTTCTTCAATGGAGTTAAATGGATGTATTTTCTGAGTTGTTACATATTTTCATTTTTGTTTTTCCTGGCAAGTTAGCATATAAGAATTCTTGGCCTGTAGACCTCGCTTAGCAGTTCACAGACGCTTTTAGTATTCTACCTTCCAGGGCTGCAAATAGGAAGTTCAATGCTAGTCTGTGATTTTTTCCATTTGCTTAAAAGCTGAATTTTTTTTCTTTATCATTAGCATACAAGAAATGTCGCAGGTTATATCTAAGTGTATATCGTTTCTCTTCAATCTGAAGGTTGGTAAACATCTTTAATTAATGGATCTCAGATTCTTTTAACCTCAGGAAAATTTTCTTCCAGGACTTCTTTGTTCTTGTGTCTAACATTTAGTCCTTCCCCCACCCGCCCCGAAACGGTGTTAATTGTTAATTGCTTCTTAGGTCACTAGGAATCAATGTTCTATGTCATTTTTTTTTCTTTTTTCTCGTGATTTCTACCTCTATATAACTTGCTTTTATCTTGGAGCTATTTCTTGCACTTCATTTGGCAGACCACTGATTCAGTCATCAAGTGACAGATCATATCTTCAAATCAACTATTAAATTGTTTCAATAACAAGTCACAGTTTCATTTTAAACATTTATTTTATTTTATTCTATTAAATTTTAGGTGCAAAACTATCTTTTCCTTATGTACTTTTGCTAGTATATTTTGTTCAAGTGGTTGTTCGTCTCGTGCTGCCCTTACGTGTTGCTGGGTAAATGTTATTCTGACCAGACTGATCACTCTTTCTGAGTGCTGTTCATTATCAGGTTGACCAAGCAACAAGAGTTCTACAGGGGCTTTGAGACAAAACATCACTTCCTTGATGGACCAGTCGTGAGAAAAAAGGCAGGTTTCCAGGCTTCTCTGAATGTCCCAAAGGATTCTCTCTGGTCTGCCTAGATCACCTATGCCCTGGTCTCAGAAGGCTTGGCCTAGCTGTCCATTGGCTTTGTCCCCAGAGGAAACAAATATATTCATGTCCCTAAGATGTCTACAATTCTCTAGAACAAATAACATCCCACAAACCTCCATCTTTAATACTTCTTTCAAGGCTTCCAGTGGCCAGTGTTCTCCATGTAATTCCAACAAAATCCAGGCCTCACTTACTTATACTCATCCACCTGCAGGCACAAACTACCATGGAGCTCAAGGGAAGCAAATATTTTGGGGCTGGAATTAGAGGAAACAAGAGTGTATTTTCAGATTGCATATATCTTATTTGTTCTCAGAACTCTACCAAAGTGTTAAAAAAGAAAAAAAAAACTGAATTACACAACTTTTGTTAGAGCTAACCTATATATGATCAGATCATAGTGTTGTAAATATATATATTCATATTTATAAGGATGCATTTATATTGATCCATTAAAATATATTATTCATAGAATTCTATTTCTAAGTCATAGAATGATAAATGACCTTTTTTAAAACTTTATTCCCTGTATTTTGTATTTTTCAAGTTTTCTAGCATGTGTAGAAAGTACATGCTAGTGTGTGTGTGTCTGTGTGTGTGTGTGCACATGCACACTGATATAATCACAAGAGATTTTTATAAGACTTTAGGTGTTTAGCATATAGGTTAAGTATTTATTATTTTAGTTTGTCTACTGTACTTTTGAAGCCCTGGGTGGGTTGCATTATTTGACTTGCTTTTAGATATTTCATGCATCTAGAATGTTTTGAAATCATAAATCTTTTGCTTTTTTAAATTAAGAGGGTAGTAGCTGCTAAAGTTTTATCTACTGATAAAGGCTACATCCTCTATTTTGAAGCTTACAGTAGCCCACTCTCTTATCAAATGCAGCTTTGTTTCCTGTTTTTTGTTTGTTTGTTTTTTTACCATACATGTGTGAAATTATACTTTTCAGCAGTCTTCTACAGACTCCTGTTGAGAAAGAAATGTATTATCTCAGCTGGACACCACTCCACTAAAATATTGAAAATGAATGAATGGCAGAAACACTAAGTATGAAATTTAGAGTATAACCAAATACTCCCTAGGCAACAGTGACTTAAAAGCTAATGCCACCTTCTAGCAGGTGTAATATATAGGTTTTACTCAAGAAAATTCATGTTGCTAATATTTATGGCTTCTTCTCCATTTCTTGCAGTAAAAGAATGCTATCTTTTTTAAAAATATAGATTTAAGATATAAATCTTATTCTTAGATTTTATGTAAGGGAGACATAGAACATGAATTCAATCTAATATTCTTATTTGTAAGGATGGAAAAAGTCAATGAAGAAGGTTTTATTTATTTAGCACTTGGGCAAAGGGACATGGAATTCCAGAAGACTGCAAGGTATTTCTCTCAGAGTGGATATTTTTATCCCTCCTAAATTTTCCAGGAACTTACACAGACATTTGCTTTAGTGGGATCCGAGACCGATATTATTTCCCCTTCTATTGTATCTCTTACCAGATTGAATTTTGCATTCTATTTTTATGCATTTGATCTCTCATTAAGCTATGAGTTATTTCAGGGAAGATGCTCTATCTTACTGTTTTTTTATCATTAGTATGGCACACAGCTTAAATGAATGAACAAATACTAGAATAATCTCCAGCAGGTTGCAAGATCTAAGAAAATGGGCAACCGCACACAGAAACAAAAAAGAAAAACAAAATAAAAGCCTCAATCAACTATATAAAACAAGCAAAGGAAACAATTTCCAGATTTTAAAGACACTGTAAAAAAATGGAGTGGAATTTTGTTTTGTCTTTAGTAACTTTTCTGTTATATGTTATCATACAGGTGATTTAAATTTACATGTCATTACCATAAAAAAAGTAGTATCTGGTAGAACACATGCACATTCGCACACACACACACAAAGGAATAAATGTTATCTCCTGTATCAGTCAAAATTGTGCTGCAACCAACAAATTGTGTTGCAGGAATTTCAATAAATTAGAGTCCTATTCATTCATTCAGGCAATTCTGGACTGGTTTAAAGCCTCTTTTAAAGTCATCAAGAAAGGGTGATTTTGTCTTTCTTTTCCACCATCAGTTTGTTTACCACCCTCAAGATTGCTACATGCTTCAAAAATAACTGTTGGAACTTCAGCCTTTCCAGTTGTTGCAGATGAGGAGAAAGAGAAAAGCAAAAGAAATGTACTTAAAATGTGTCGCTCACACATCTTCAAGGAGGATGTAAATTCAGCTTTTCAGCAAAGCATCTTGCCAGTATTCTAGTACCAAAAAAGGACACAAGAATCGAGAGCAGGCAGACAGCCAGAATTTTTTACACATCACAATTCCAAAGAAAAGCTCAATTGACTGGCATAGGCCCTTGATTCAGAATAGAATACGGAAACTCAGAAATAATATGTGGTTCTGAATTCTACTCATTCAGAATACAGATCTTCAGATGGAAAGATAATCTATCTTTTCTGAAGGATTGCTTCTGTTTAGGTCATAAACCCAAGTCAACTTTGCTGAAGGTCAAATAGAATGCAAAGTTCCTGCCTTTACAAATAGTAAGTCAATCTCTGATTACTCTTACTCATTCAGCCACAGTACTTACCAAGAATATAATTTTTACACATTAGATATTATTTTAAATTTCAATTGTTTACACTTGCACAAAGAGCTGGCTTCATAGATGTAGACAATTTGTGTAGTCTCATAAGATGCCAAGCTCAAAAGTGCCCTGTCTTCACTCTTCACTGTTGCCGCCTTGAAAATTCTGGCACCACATGATTTCAATTTTCATTAGGAATCACAAATTATGTCGCTAGTCCTGTTCCCACATAACATAGCTGAAGAGTCCAGAAAATAATCAGAAAAAGCACTATTGAATGCTTAATACCCAAGGAATGAAAAATAATTGTCCACTACTGGCTATAGATTAAATATATTTATGTTGCCATAGGTAACATTTACTAGACATTGTAAATAGCATACAACTTAGAATTCACATAAATTGTGACCCTGGAGCTAATTAAATTCAGCATCTAATGGAGTGAGATTTATTGACAGCTCACTAAAATGAATTAAGAGAAGCACTAACTGCAGTGTGTTAAAAGTAATAAAGTGTTGATTTTTTTTTCCCTAAGCTCTTGGAAGATTATTATAAAATTGCTCTAGGCCACTCAGTTAATGTGCTACACCCAATTACTATTCTTAAATCAGTGAGGACATGCCTATTTATTGAAAAGTAACTTACTTGTTATTGTTTCTAATTTTTATTCATACTTAAGAAATTGGACACTTATTAAATATTGAAATTGAGCAAGGCACATCATAGATGTCAGGTTAATGACATGCAAAGACCAATTTGCATTGTATTATCTGTTTTCAGGCACTTTTCATTTCTAACATAATTTTAGCACAGGGAGCATGAATCTATGTAAGCTTCTTCCATGATTTAATTTATAAAAGCTGAAATTTTCTCACAAAGAGAAGAGTATTATGGGCAAATGCAGACTCTTATTCACTTCATAGGGATGAAAATCCTTTTGAAAACTTTCTCATGGACAGTGAAGATTATATTCAAACCCCAACTATTCAAGGAAACAAACAAAAAAATCTCATTTATAGCTGTTATCCATAATCAATTCATATCATCAAGCTGCATATTATACAAAAGGCAATACCCTTGCCTCTTTTCTCCTGTAAGCTAAAAAATTCAAGACAACAAAAGGAAATAAACTGTATAGGTGATAGCACAAGGAGCTAAAATATCAATGCAATCAAAAAATTTTTAAGGAAATGTATAAAACTGCAACCTAAATGTCAAGGTAGAGAAACCAAGGTAGATATATAAATGGTATAAATTAGCCATTGCTTATTCCTATGAAAGAATTGGGGTTAAGAGTTTTGTTTTCAATTAGTATTTTAGGTTTCCTTTGTTTGTTGTTAATTTTTAAACTAGGGAGCTCCCTTAAAATAGTTCAACACACAGGGCACCTGGGTAGCTCAGTCAGTTAAGTGTCCAAATCTTGGTTTTTGGCACAAGTCATGATCTCACAGTTCATGAGTACAAGCCCTGCATCCGGCTCTGCGCTGACAGTGCTGAGCCTGCTTGGGAGTCTCTCTTCCTCTCTCTGCACCTTCCACACACACACTCCCTCTCTCTTAAAATAAACAAAAAAAGTAGTTCAATGCATGGGATTAACATTGTAAACTTTATGGCAATATTTCACTGAGGTGCAGAGAGATTCTCCCAACTACTGTCAGCTTGTGAAAGAAAATACGAAATGTGTTTTACCAAAGCCGTTAGCCCATTGTTTACGGTTTGAATGGAATAGTGCGGTCCAGCTCAAAATGCCTTTTAAAAAAGCAAAAAGAAAAGTTCAGTCTTTGCTCCAATTCTTTGGCTAATTGACGTGATCTTCCACTTTGTTTTATTAGTGAAGATGAATCCTTTAAAAGTTGATGATCTGGCAAAAGAATGTTATACTCATCTTGTAGTAAATGGACACAGGCTAATGTAAAACTAAATGAATTCTGAAAAATGGAGCAGCAGGAGTTACAAAAGAAGAAAACTAAAATGATTAAAAACAATCCATCAGTCCTAAAGAAATTCTGCTGTTCACAAAATTCTTCAGGAGCCTATTCCTTCTGAAGGAACTATTTTTGCATTGCATCAAAATGCCATGTTTCTTACCTATTAAAATGTCATTTTATATAAGACAGTATTTTAAGTGGGAAACACATAACTTTTCACAACCCCACATTAAAACATTGGCAAGTGACCTATTTAAAATATTCAGGCACAGGGAGCCCACCTGTGAATGCCTCCTTGCCCCTGACTCAGGATCCTGAAGTTCTGTAATCAGTGGAGATGAAGGTGTGTCCACCTCCATTATTTGCTGCACTGGCACAGAAAGATAGATTAAAATGTTTAATGTTTAAATCTTTATATTTTAGAAAATTCTTACCCAAAATTTAAATAAATTAGTGTATAAATTTTAAGAAAACAAGTAATTCAAGTAATCTAGAACTGATGCTTTCTCTGTTTTGGGTGAGAGGAGGCTGGAGGGGCTGTGGGGTCAAGTTCAGGTATAATTCTTCAAAACAAAAGCTACTGTCATTCTCCTAAACTCAGTGGAAAGTTATTGAGGTATTCCCAGAAGAAGTGTGCTGAGTACACGTGGGCTGGTCTTTCCCCCTATGTACCATTGCTTGAAATAGTCATCTATGGCTGATCCACATACGACTCCAAACATAACTTCTGTGTAACTCTAAATAAACAATATATTACTAGCTGTATAACAAACGTAATCTTAGGAAGGTTATGATGCCCCCTCTTGAACACATTAACAGGTGTAAAGGTTAAGTGCATCATCTGGAAAAATAAATATACATAAGGTTCAAAATACAAAACAAAACAAAATGCCTCAGTGCTTTTACTTGAGAATGCTGAAAATGTGTTGTTGTTTCTTTCTGCCCTGAAACATGACTATCCTATTTAAAATAGTATTTTTTGTAGGAAAATGCAACATTTTTCTATCACCAACCTATAAAAACAAGATAGAATTATATTACCAGTATGCAGTCTTAAGTTAAAGCCTATGGTCCACATGTTTAAAGAAATAGGGATTAGGAACAACAGAAACAGTGGCCCTCCTCATTACCTTCTCCTTGGTATGTAGCTATATATACATATATGTACATGTATATGTATGTATATTAGCTACACATGTCAATAACCATAGTTATTATATGCACATGTGTACGTACACATATGTGTGCACGTATACGTACACATATATGTACATGTATTGGCTATATATGTCAATAACCATAGTTATTATATGTGCACATATAGGTACACATATATGTACGTGTATATGTACACATATATGTGTATGTACACATATATGTACACGTATATGTACACGTATATGTACATGTATATGTACATATATTAGCTATATATGTCAATAAACATCGTTGACAAAAGCTTCCGGTATTGAATTTAGGAAGCCTTTGAGCTTTATTTCCCCCAAATGAACTAACAGCATTTCTAGTGGAAAGGGACCTTAGAGGCAAACTAGCCCTCCTTTTCACATGGAGTAAAAGCTCCTTCTACTGATTCTGCAAAATATCTCAAGTGATGGAAAGCTCCTTTCACACTTGGGCACTTTGTGGAACCAAAATCTTCCCTCTTTTAACAACCACCCATTACACCTAACTGGGTTGAGTGTAGCAACATGGAATTAGTTTTAATTCCCTTTTAAAGTGAATCACTGCCACATATTTGAATATATTTACTGTTTTCAATTTGTTTTCTGTTGTACACATCCACACATCCAGCTCTTTCAGCCAACCCTCCAAGGCCCTGTGTGGCTGGGGCCACCCTGAGTCTCTGGATTTCTCTTGTTACAGTTTCTCTTTCACACATTATGCTCTAGCCACACCCATGTTTTTGTTCCTTTAACCCAGAATACTTGTTTCTACCTTGGTCTTTATGTTTCCTCTTCCCAGTGGCCTGTGCCTCCAGATTCACATGGCTAACTTCTTTGGATCTTTCAAAGTCAAGTTCAAATGTTATCTCTATTTGTTCATAGCAGATTTGAAACTATTTTGTTTATTTAGTGATACATGATTGTTTCATCTCCCCCATAATGGAATGGAAGCTCCACAATTATGGGGTCCTTGACTGTCTTATTGACTGCTGAATTCTACAGTGAGTTCGTTGGTTCTTAACACATAACATCTATATAATAAAAATTTATTTATGAGTAAATATATTCTATATTCCATAAAACAGCTAGACTGCTCTTATGTGATTACAAGCTCAAAAGCAATTACATCACTTTTATGCTTACAACAACTACAAAAGCCCTTCCCATCTGGGATCAATGCAGATAATTGCACAAGATGTGTACTACACCACGCTGTGAGTTGTTATTTAGGTGGACTACAGTGTAAACCAAACTCACTGGAGCTGTGCTGTGCCAAGTCCTGTTCCATTGTTCCTCGGAGTAAATGCAAGCTCTAATACCTGGCTTTTTAAACCCTCAATATCTGGCCCCACCCCTTTTCTGCTTTATCTTTCCTCCTCTTTTCCCTTGAAATTACTCACCAAACTTCCTGACTTACTTTCAGTTCCTCATAACACCATGCTTTCTTTGATATTTCTTCTACAGAGAATAATTTATGCCTTTCTTTCACACTCTGGTCCTTCCACACAAAATCTATTCTCACCCCAAACTTGATTAAGCTCCTTTTTATATGTTCTCGTTATTTTCTTTGCTTTCCCTCCCATGTCGTTCATCACCTTATTGTGATTTTCACTTGTCTGTCTTCTCATGTCTTCTAGAAGGTGGGAACTGTGTTTGTACATTTACCATTGTCCCTCTAATATCTCTGACAGGGAGCAAGATGAATATCACGTGAATGAGTAAGTAGTCATAACATGCATTCCATATTGTATATGACCTTGGCCCTCTTTATGTATTCTCTATTTTATCATTAATCCAATTTTGAAATGTGGAACTCATATTTGATTTGTATTTGTGATCAAATTTCACCTTGTGCTGATCGATACAGAGAACAGTGTTCTTATATTAATATAGCTTATTAGTATAATTCAGTATGTCACTATTTTTTTGCTTAAAAAAGTCCAAAAATATTATTTTACTAAATCTGTGTTGACCAAATTCATATTTAACAAGATCATCTCATCACTACTTGATTTCATCCATGTCTTCTATTTCTATTGCATGAATGTTTTTAGCAAATATATTTATTTTTCTTAGAAATGAGCTTTGCACTAAAATATCTGCAATGAAATAATAGGTAAAATATATTTAGATCCATTTTCTTGTTCTTAGTAGCCATAAATTGAACACCTTTTTGATCTCATTTTGTGCCTGGTAAATTCCACATGGCATTTAAATCAACTTAATTTCTGTGACTTTAATAGGACATTGTTACCAGATTTTTGAATGTCACATATTGTGACACTGATTGCCTCATAAACAACCCAAGCCTATGGGAGCAATAATAGGGGCATCCTGGCACTCACCTTCACCTCCCATCCTATTTTCTGAGCACTAAAAGCAAATACATCCTACTGCTTGCCATCGACTTTTTAAAGAAAAGGCACATCCTCCCTAGAATTCAGTGTTTCTATTAAAGAAATTTTTCCGATGGTCGGATCCTTTAATTTTCAGAAGCAGTGTGATTATCACAGAAATACCAGTACTAGCCCTAGAATATACATTCAAAGCAATATTACTTGCATTGACCTATTATTTAAGCAAATGGCTCTTCTACCTTTTTAAAGTCAGGTGGATTCATGCTGCTACTGTAATCTGATTAAAAGCTAAGACAAAATTTTAATTTATTTTAAATGGCAACAAATTCAAAATGCAAATCACTATCACCATGATAGGATCAAATGCCTTTCAAACGCAGAGCAGACAAGGTAAGAATGATTTTCTTTGAGTATTATCTTTTAGGTATAAAATTAAGAACTAGATATTAAATCACAGAGACGAGCTGATCTTCTTAAGAAGCTCAATGAATATGAAAGCAAAATGAATGACACGAGAGGTATTAGACTTCAGTGAACCCGAGCAAAGAGTGGGGCAGGCTGAGTGTGTGAGATAAACAGCCCAGAGAAGACAGAAAAGGAGACAGTGACTGGGAGCTGCAGGAGAGACACCACTCAGACTGGCAGCAGAAGTAGACGGATAAAATGTGATAAAGAGCTTTAAAAGGTAAAAACTCCCATCAAGTTTCAGATGGCAGATGTTACTGTATATGAATCCAGGGTGGAATCATAGCATTAGATAGAAGACTATGCCTGATAGAAATAAATAATTGCAGACTATAGAAAAGTCAAGAAAGGACTCTGTTAGTTAACACTTTATTTGAAAACAACTGCATTAACAAGGCAGTGATGAATATTCTAGGACAAACATAAAGGGCATTATTGAAATGGTAGATATCAGTCAGGAGAATTGGAAATGAGCTTTCTTTAATTAGGAACAAGAGTGGAATAACAAATGTGGAAGCAACATTTGGAGATACTAAAGATGAGACAATATGTTTTCATATGTTACTATTTGCTGATGAACCTGACGATGCATTGCATCGCTGCCGAGTAACTTAGAGTGAATAATAGTTGACCATCTGGTTGCAAACTTTGACAGCCTTTGAAGATAGTAGTTCATAGGGAGCAAGGAGTAAAGAAAATAGAGTTTTACCAACTGTATCAAAGTTATATGGGAGTGAAGGGGTTGCCTACTAATGAAGATAATTACCTCTTCTTGATAAGAGATGAAGGCACAAAGCTACAGCTGGATAATAAAAAATTCTTCTAGAGCAGAACAGCATAAAATTATATTCAATTCAGGTCCCATACATTATTAACTCCTTCAAAATTAAAGCATTTCTTTCAGTCTCTGGTGAGGCAGAAGGATGTAATGGAAAGACCACAGGCTTTGAAGTCAGATAAACATGGATTCAAAATCCAGCTCCATCATCTATGAGTGTGTGATTTGGAGCAAATCTTTTAACCATTCCTCATTTTGAAAATGAAGAGATAGCCACCTATCTCACAGAGTTGTGGGTGACTGGAAAAAGACTTGCATTCAATATTCTTTAAACAAATAACTGTTGAATGCTCCCACCTGTGAAGTACTGTGCTAGGGTCAGATTACACAAAGGTGATTCAACCCAGACCGACACCTCCTCCTCCCTACATGGCTGATAGTCTGATAAGAGAGGTAGTCACTAATCAGGCAATTACAGAAATAATAACTATGATGGGGGCACCTGGGTGGCTCAGTCAGTTAAGCATCTGACTCTTGATTTTGACTCAGATTGTGATCTCACAGTTCCTGAATGTGAGCCCCGAGCTGGGCTCCACAGTGACACTGTGGAGGCTGCTTTGGATTCTCTCACTTCCTCTCTCTCCCTGCCCCTCCCCAGCTTGCATATGCATGCTCTCCCTCCCTCTCTTCCAAAATAAATAAATAAACTTAAAAAAATAGTAACTATCATAGTAGGTGCCGCAACAGAAACAGAGCAGATAATATAATTATTTAATGTGCTCAGAGAGGTCATGGAGGCATCTGAAAAGTGACGATTGAGCTGAAATTGGAAGGATGCAGTGGAGTTGAATGGGTGAAGAAAACTAAAAACAGAACAACAAAGATAAGCATCACATCCTATGACACTGGACAGATAGGTTTAGATAGTGTAGGATGGATAGGTCTTAAAGTATGTGCATGGAGATAAATGAAAACAACCACTTTTCCCCTTGTGTGCATTGTTACTAGAATCTTCTGTCTAGCCAACATGAAAACACTAAACATAACTTCTCTGTGTTCCTTAAACTATCCCTAGCTATGTAATAAGTGGTCATAAAAGCATTGTGAGCTACTTCTTGAGCATAGTAACACATAAAATGACTACCCTTGTACAACCTGTATTGGGATAGAAATGGAACAATAGAAACAGAAGTGATCTCTGGGCAATGGCCAGGACCTGAGCCACTGACCTTTAGGTACTGAAAACAGCACAGCACAGGTCCCTGGACTAATTCTTTCTCTGAAGAGGGTGATTCTCTCTCATGCTCACACTCCCCTCATACTTTCCCAGATTAAGATCCACTTTAACACTTACTTTTGGTTTCTCATGTGAAGGAAAGGGCAGAGATTCTCTTAAATCTCTGGATAAGTTAATTACCCTAATTTTTTCTATATGTCAGGAGAATCTAGGTTATGCTAAACTAACAAAAACCTATAAAACATTTTAAGACAGCACACATTTATTCCTTGCTCATTTTTCTTGACTTTCATAGGTCAGCTGGGGACTCTGCTCTACATTATCCTCTTTCTGGGGGACAGGTTGAGGAAGTGACCACCATATACGTAAATGCATGTCACAACCATACGGACCTCGTTGGGTAAGTCAAGTCACACGGCCACATCTGATTTCAAAGGAGCAGAGATGTGCAAGCCTACAAAGTTTCTGGAATGAGGATAACCAAAATATTGATAAATAACCATACTGACCACATAGATTTACTATCATTATGGACTCAAAGGACTAAAAATGAGTTTTTCATACCCACTTTCAAGGTTTCCTCTTCTGTATTGTGCTTTCTTTACCATTTGTTTACTAACTCCAGAGCATTTATTAAACAACTTCTAGCTACTGGTGTTTATTTTCAATGAGTCTCCTATAATATACATATCTTGTTCACCTTCTCTTACCTTATAACCCTCTCCACACTGATACTCTCTGGAATTGATAGACAGCAATTAACTAAACTTATTAACCAAAGTGACATGTTACATTGGTATAGAGAAATATTTAAAAGTTACTTTGACAAATAATTTCTCATTTAATATCACAGCCAACTTGGAGGTCAATAGTGTCTTTATTTTATAGGGGAATAAGCTGAAATTCAGATAAGCATAGTGACTAGCCAGGGTCAAGTGCTAATAACTGATAAAGTCCAGATTTGCATCTATGTCTAATAACAGAAAACACATTCTTCCCATTGTACTACATATCCTCAAATCTGACATCTACATTTTATTATTAAAATCTGTGTATATATAAACCATTATTCTACAGATCACACAACACAGAGCAAACAAAAACTTAGGGGCTGATAAGTTACTGGTTGCTATGCATACTCCAGAGACTCTACTTCAAATTCATTAACTAAATGTAGGCACTCGGAGTCCCAGTGCATTAACCTCATCAGACATTGCAGATAATAACTGACCCACCCAAATCACAGGATCCGGGAAGTATTGACATAAAATAATGGAGTCACATCTTCTAAGTAGTAAAGGGATTAAAATACAGTCAGAGATAAAAGAAGTAAAATACCCTTTCAAAATGTAAATTACTTCTTCCATAGCAACAATGATAATGTACTAATTCTAAGAGTCAAATAAATTATTCAAGGACACTGCCATTTAGTTTGTTTCTTGACTCCATAGGGAAAAAGTAATTATGTCTAGCCTAGCCAGGCCTATGAGAACAGATGGCTATAAGGAAACAAAAGTGAAGTAATATCTTCAGAAATCTACCATGATGTTTCATGTTTTAGTGAAAATATCTTTGGAAGGACCTTAGAATCAATCAGTGCGAGGTTCTCATTTTACATCTAAAGAAGTTGAGGCCCAGAGAGGTTAAGTACTTTTCTGGAGGTCACATAGTTTGTGGCAGTACTTAAAGGCAGAAGGCATAGTCTAACCATGAAAAGGCTGGCAAGAAAACTACCAATTATTTAGCATGTCCTTTGATGCTTTATTCACATTGCCTCACCTCATGCTCAAATGAGCACAATGAAAAAGATATCATTTTCTCTCCTTTTATAAATATATCAGGAAGCTGAAGGTAAAATAACTAGCCTGCATTCACACAGAAAAAGGCAGAGAGCTGAGACCAGGCTTTTTTCTTTCTTTCTTTCTTTCTTTCTTTCTTTCTTTCTTTCTTTCTTTCTTTCTTTCTTTCTTTCTTTCTTTCTTTCTTTCTTTCTTTCTTTCTTTTTTCTTCCAAACATGGGTGCTTTCTCCCACACCAAACGCCTGTGATCATGTACACTCCCTGCGAGAGTGGCTGTTCAAGTCTGGATGATGTTTTGCCAATGGTGCTATTTTAAGGGATTACCACTTGTTTTAAAAGATTTTTGACTAAAGTCTCTTCTAATGCTATCTGTCTGGGGTGTTTGATTGATGTGTCTGTACCTTCTTGAAGTGCTGTCTTATTTGAGGGGTTGGTTAGATAATTGAAATAATTCAGGGATCATTAAGATGATTGAAATTGTCTTACTGGATTATTGTCCCAGACCTTTAGAATGTCATCTGAATGCAAGGGCCTTCTATAGAGAAGTTTTCTCAAGACTAAAGAAGGGATTGTCTTCCAGATTCGTAATGGACTTTCTTAGTGAGAAAAGAGTTGCTATTGTGCTTCTGGAGAGTGGATGATTAAGTGTCCTGGAAGGAAAGAGATCTCTTCCACCTGGCCACACTACCATAACACATCATACCAACATGCTTGGGGGCAGAAATAATACAGAGTGGGAGATAATGATACAACATTTAGCTGAAGATCCAACTACTTCTTTCTTAAGACTGCCTCTTTCCTCATTGCCCTCTTCTAAATACACATTGGCTTTGTCTTTTCTGTTTTAAGGGATGTGCTGTCTTGTCTAGATTAGGACACAAGTGAAAGGGCAGAACCACCCAGGCAGTCCTGGCTTGACAGCAAAAAACAGCAACTTGCCTAACACATTAGGCCTGAATGCATTTCTGATACAGTACCCAGACCTCACTGCATTTTCTGGAGAGGTTTTCTCAACATGCCAGAGAAACTACAAGCTACCACCAACACCCACAACCTAAACACCACCTCCACTTGGAGAGCTTCCAACTAAGGAATTAGAGAAATGAGGGATCAGCCTGGGCATACTTTCTGAATGAAAACTTATTTACTGCATTCCAGATCTCATTCAGACATATTCTGAGATAAATAATGGCTAAAAGCAAATGTAGGTATCCAAAGAAATGGTTGCTCTCAAGAGCAGACTTAATGCCAAGGTTGCCTACATAGATCAGTCTTTTACTGTCAAGAAGAGACAAGATTCAGTCTATGGCTAAAAAAAGATTTCATTATCTCTTTCCCTTCCCAACATTTGCCAGTCCGTGGGACTGATGTCCAATCAGAACCCAGTTCAGATCTCTCAAATGCGTTTTGGGATGGGAAGACAGAAAGTCCATCAGTGTCTGGCATTTTGTCACTGCTTGCAATGAACTAGAAAGAAAAAGACTAGGGAAGGGTGATAAGTCAGGCAGATAATTAGAAACCTAGTAAAATACATAAAACTACCTGGACCCTCTTAAGAATTCCAAATAAAGATTCCACTGGACTCAACTAAGCTACACAATTCATGTTAAATATGTGAAACAGTAAAAAAAGGTTTTAAAACTCTTAATGATTTTTTAAAATTAATTAGAGATTTGACGGGCTCAAAAAGCAGTAATTACATCTGTACAATGCTTCATAATATTCAAAGATTTTTTGTTCCTTCTTTGAATTCTTTCAGATAGGAAAGGCAGGTATTATTTTTTATTTTAAAATTAAGAAATGAAAGACCATATGGGGCACCTGGGTGGCTCAGTCGGCTAAGTGTCAGGACTTTTGACCTTGGTTCAGGTCATGATCTCACAGTTTGTGAGTTCAAGCCCTGTGTCATACTCTGCACTGACAGCACTGAGCCTGCTTGAGATTCTCTCTCTCCTTCTCTCTCTCTCTCTCTGTCTCTCTCTCTCTGTCTCTCTCTCTGTACCTACCCCACTCATGCATGTGTAAAATAAATACAACTTAAAAATTAAAATTGTTTAAAGTTTAAAAAATTTAAAAAGTAAAAAATAAAATAAAAGAGGAACAAAAGACCATAGAAATTATGGGAAATATTTAAGGTCACATAGGAAGTAAATTTTGAAGCAGTCAATAAATGCCTTTTCCTATTTCTTCTCACCTCCTTCTCCCCTGTCAAGTTCTATTTCATCTACAGAGCCATCATGAGCTGTGTTTTCCTTTTGCTTCTTTCTACTTTTTTTTTGGAGACACTTCTATTGATCTGCAAGTTTAATAAGAAACACTGTAATTATTTTCTCCTCTTGTTCTCATCTACAAGGAAAAGGAGCTTACATTTCTGTTCAATTTTGTGGGTGGTCTCAGTCTTAAAAAATCAAATTCAGTGTGTTTGAAGTCCTGACACTTTTTTAAAAGCTAGGGATATTTTTGTTGTTGTTGGAAAACTGGAAAGCTGACTCTGACATTTTAGCTATAGAAAAAAGTGTTGATAAATCTGTTATGTTTGTCACCTTACCAAAACCAAGAAAGGTAGGAAGTGGAACAGCTGGTAGATATTCCTAATCTAGACTGTTAGATAGAGTGGGTATGAAGAGAAATATATTGATACTGAGGCTTTTGATCTGACCCTCTAGACAGGGTGGGTCTGGCAGAGAATCAGTCCCAAGTACCACTTTCAGCTCTCATAAGTGCTCACATCCAAAATCCTTGGAGGATTGAAAGTACCTATCTCTCCAAAAGAAGTTTCTTTTCCATCTGAAATGCCTACTCTGAATTGATGATTAAAATCTCTATGGTGGGTGCCTGGGGTGCTTGGTCTATTAAGCACCTGACTCTTGACCTTGGCTCAGGTCATGATCACAGGGTTTGTGAGTTTGAGCCCCACATCAGGCTCTTTACTGACAGTGGAAGCCTGCTTGGGATGCTCTCTCTCCCTCTCTCTCTCTCTCTCTCTCTCTCTCAGCCACTCCTCCTCCCCACGTGTGAGTGTACTCACTCTCTCAAAATAAATAAAGTTAAAAAAAAGCCCTATGGTAAGGTATCAAATTCAAATTCAGTGGAAGAGATAGCACATCCTTACTATGCTCTCTACTCAAAGTTAGCAGTTACAGAGACAGAAGCCAAAATTATGGATCAAAAGTACTCACCTCATGGTGTTTATATGTTGCATTTTAAACTAGATTTCACAGAACTTTGACAAATATAACTTGAAAAAAGACTATTCTTGGGTTAAAAAAAAAAGAAAGCCAAATAGTACTCGTTTGGGGAGTTGTTGGGAATTATGGGAAAACAATTAAATTTTCACTTAATATTTATCCCTAGCGAGCAGATCCATGAAAAATATTTTATCAAATATAATGAGTTGAATTCCCTCTGTTATTTTTTTCTCCCCAAATCAGTTAACTATTATGCTCAAGTGATATATGCTTTCTTCCCAGAGTATTCAATTTTTAATTTTTATACTTAAATGTATTTTTAAAATTTGCTCAAGTGTCCAAAAGGAGACCATTATCTTGATAAATTGATTTATGGCCTTTTCCTGTTTTGTAGGTTTTTGTTCTGTTTTTTCATATAGAGGCACATGAACACTAAGAAGGTATTTAACAAGTTAGGTTTCTCAATATATTTTAGGATATCATTTCCTCCTTAGATAAATGTGCTGATTTGCTTAGCACTGCTTCAGAAAGCACACAAAGCAATTTGAAAAATATGCAAATATTGTGTTTTTTTTTTTTAACATTGGAGGAGAAAATAAAATGTGTCCTACTTGAGCATACTGCCCTTTTTATTTTTGAAGAAAAAAAACCCCAGATCCTTATAAAAATGCCAGATAAAGAACAGTATAATTGCAAACTTCCAAAGGGGGGGGGAAATGTTATTTCCAGTCAATCTTCAATGGAAATCACTGGAGAATTTTCCAGTCAAACAGACTATTAGAATAGCCAACAGCTCTCTCTTTTGGTTACATTAAAAATGCTTAAGTGACTGTAAGGTGTTATAAACAAGAATTCCCTCAGATATCTACCTCATCTTCCTGTTGATTCTTCCTTTTAAAGAAGTAGGTGGATCAAATATAACTGCCTAAGGAAGTATGTGACTAAAAGTACTTTTTATATTTTGAACTCAGGTTTTTACTTTTGAATACCTGTTTCTTATCTTCTGGTTTATATTATCCTTATGGTTAAAATTTCCCCAGCCCCCATCTCCAATAATATCGTTACACACATACATTTTCAAATTGTTATCTTCTCAACCCTTATAAGGAGATGGATACCTTGTGCCCACAACTAAAAGGGGGAGGGAGGATTTACTTTTTTCTCCAGAAGAGAGATTAAACAAGAGCTCACCAAAGAGCCGTTTGAGACTCAATTTCTTCTTTCAAAAGATATAAAAATAATGAACCTGTTTCCCTTCATCAAAATCTTGCAATTTTGAACATTTGCAAAGAATTAAGACCTAAGAAAGACTGATCTCTAATATCAGCATATAAAACCTGATTTTGTCATGTGCTTTCTACCAACATTGTGTGAAAGCAAAAATTATAACAGAAAAAATTAAACAGGCAAAGAGGACTTTATTCAAAGCTGCTGAAATAGACAAGAGAGGCCAGAATTAAGTCTGACCTCAGACCCATAAAACAAAGAGCAGTAGGGTTTTTTAAAGGCTGGAGTGACAGGGATATCATAGGTCATCCGTGTTTGCTAACTGGCTTTACCCAAAGTAAAAGGAAACTTCTCTTACCTGTGGGACAGAAGATAATATTACCATCTTGGAGCAAGACACCCATCAAAGTTAGGCTCATACCCTCCAAGAGAGACAGGGAAATGGGGATGCTATCTCTTTTATGACATTTCCAAGAAATGTTTCCCAGATCCTTGAGAAAGATATTCCTGGGATATAAAACTGGAAATAGGCTTTTTAAAAGACTTATAACTCAAAGGGGCAGAGAAAACGTTTACAATTAGAAACTTTCTAAAGTAAATATTTGAAGAAAAGTGAGTTCAGGGGCCTAAAGTCAGAAGGAAGCTTATCTAAAGTTTAGTCAAGTTGAGTGACAATTACGAATATTTTTATCAATACTTACAGATATATAGATATGTAGATATAGAAGATGGCACTTAAAATGCCTTATAAATTTAACTTTGTTTACTTAGGAATTAATTTATTGTAGCCATTATCCAAGAGAGTGGAAATATAGTTTAGAACATACCTCTCCTAGTGATGATACCTAGCAGGGGTAAGAACAAGAAATTTAAGTGGCTACAAATAGCAATATCTTCTAAAAATATATATTCAAAATATCTTTTAAGAAAAGAGCCTGGCACCATGGTTGTAGCCGTAGACTCCAGAACTACACTGCCTTGGTTCACAGCTCCATTCAGCTACATGATACATGTGATCTTGTCAATTTCTGTGCCTCAGATTTCTAAAAAAACTGAAGAAGAAGAAGAATTCATCATGGGCTAATCGGTAGGGTTGAGTTTATAAATATAAAACACAAAGAACAGTGTCTGGTACATAATAAGTATGTTATGAGATGACCTTTCTTTATTCTAGTCCAAGAAGATTGCAGCTCGTATTGCAGAGCAGGGCCCTTCTCATCTTTGGCACTGAAGAATTCTGAATCTTCTTTTTTCAGGATGGTGATCAATATCTTTAATCCTTTTCTTTTACTCTCACTAGGTGTCATTGTATTTATTCATACATCTCTAGGATACATCATCTTACATGATAAATTCCTAAATATCCCTAAACTGAGTTCAGCATACTGAATGATAAAATCATAACTGTTGGAATAATATAAACAAGTCACATGTTGCTGACATGAGATCTAGAATAATAATGGAAGTGATACCAACAATTCATCATAGATGTACCATCACAAGACATCTCAGGATTCTTTTTTTAAAAAAATTTAAGTTTATATATTTTTGAGAAAGGAACAGAGAGAGTGAGTGGGGGGGAGGCAGAGAGAGACGGAGAGAGAAAATCCCAAGCAGGTTCCACACTGTGATCATGGAGCCTGAGGTGGGACTTGAACTCAGGAACCACAAGATCATGACCTGAGCCAAAACCAACAGTCAGAGGCTCAACTGACTGAACTGCCCAGGTGTCCCAAGACAGCCAGAGTCTTAATTGGATTCCTGCCAAAGAACCCCTGCTGCTTCTCCTTAATTAGTTCCTAAGTTTCTGGTATGAATGAAAAAGTGATAGAGAGTATGAATGTATAACTTCTAGAGTTAGAATCCTAATTCTTTCAACTGTTACCTATGTGATTTGAGCAAGTTAATTAACTTTTTTGAACATTAATTTGATCCTATCTATTTTTAATTTTTAAGAATTTAAAAACAGTAATACATTTTAAAACATTAATTTAATGATGTGCATTAAATGCTCTCTCTTCTGGTACCAAGTTACCAGCTCCCCTTCTATTTTTAAGAAATTCTAAACAAGCTCAATTATTCATTCAACATGTGGTGTGTTGTGCCTTCCCCAGGTAAATTGCTAGGAATACAAGGGGTAACGTAGCAGACAATGGACACTCCTTAATAGAAATTGTGTGCAGGGCGCCTGGGTGGCTCAGTGGGTTAAGCACCTAACTTTGCTCAGGTCAAGATCTCACAGCTCGTGAGTTTGAGCCCTGCATCAGGCTCTGCTGCCAGCTCAGAGCCTGGAGCCTGCTTCAGATTCTGTGTCCCTCTCTCTCTCTCTCTCTGCCTCTCTCTCTCTCTCAAAAATAAATAAATAAACATTAAAAATTTTTTAAAAAATATTGTGTCGCCAAATGAGGATGCATATATGTGAATAGTGAATTTTAAAACTGAATGTCATAAATGCCACAGAGAAAGAAATGCAGTGTTCTGTAGAGGAATCTAATACCCGATCTATACTTGGAAGGTCAGGAAAGACTTATAAGAAATAGTGAAACCATAACTGAGGTAATGTTTTTCATGAATGTTAAACAATATTGCTGAAGCATATGGTTGGGTAGGAAAGTGGTGAGGATTGATGCTAAATAAGTAGGCATTGTCCAAAGAAGAAAGAGAGATTAAGCTGTGTAAAAGAGTTTGGATTTTATCTTATTAGCATTGGGGAATGAGCCAATGATTTTCAGCTGGGGAATCACATGATCATATTTATATTTTAGAAAGATAATTGCAGCTATAAGAGAGAAGATGAAACAAGGGGGAAGAAGTAAGTTAGAATCATTGGTAATAATTGAGGCTGGACTTTCAGGTTGTCTGAACTAGGATATTGGAAGTAAATGTGTAGAGAAATAAATAAACTCAAGACTTAATAGAAAAGATGCAATCAAAATGATCAAAAAGGGAGAATCAAGGGCAACATCTAGGTTTCTAGTTTGGGCAATTGCATAGAATCATTCACTAAGATGGGGAACAATGCAGAAAAAAATGGAGTTGAGCCGGGCAAAGACAAAATGCCCATATTTTGACATATTATTTTAGGTGTATGTAGGGCAACTAGGTGACAATATTTGACAATAATTTTAATATACAGTTCCAGAACTCAATGCCAGAATATAAATGTATCTCAAAATCAAGTAATAGATGAAAGTATTTAAGGTCAGACTACAGAGTAACAAAAGATGTGGACACAAGAAAATGCTAAGGAGCTCCAATGTTTAAGAGATAAGTAAAAAACAAAGCAAAGCAAGACCACTAAAGGTGACTGGGAGAGAGAGAGAGAGCAAGAGGTAGAAGAAATGTTATGTGCATATGCTACCAGAGAGGAAAGGAAACAGCATTCAAACCAGAGCTAAGTAAACAAACATTCAGATAAATTAATTTTTTAATTGATCAGACATTATATATGTAATATAATATGCTTTATTCCTGATAATGTCCCTTGATAATTGCTAAGCTTCTAACCTGCCAATAGTCAAAAGACAGTTTTTATTTATTTGTTTGTTTATTTATTTATAAATGTTTTTTTAAATTTATTTTTGAGAGAGCATAAATAGGGAAGGGGCAGAGAGAGGAGGCGACAGAGAATCCAAAGCGGGCTCTGTACTGACAGAGGTTATGTGGGGCTCAAACTCATGAATGGCAAGATCCTGACCTGAGCTGAAGTTAGACGCTGAACCAACTGAGCCACCCAGGTGCCCCAAAAGACAGCTTTTAAAGATAAATACCCAAAGTAATAAAGTAGGGAAAAAAAGTAAAAGACAAACAATAAATAACACAAGGCAAAAAATCACCAGACAACAATTACTAAAATATGATTCCTTAATTTATGATGAGTAGCCAGTTTTCATCTGGATTCACACCTGAAGAAATTATTAGCCCTTCTTTTTTTTATTTACATAACATTGTTAGAATTTGATATTGTTCTGGGAGGATAGATCATAAGCATAGGTACATTTCTAATGTGTGCCAATCAGAAGCCATAAGCTAGTAGGATTAATTCACCAAGTCCAATGCAGATAAATTTCTATCTGTTAAAACATTATGAAAATAAAATTACTATAAAAACAGTAAATTTTTTGAGGAGACCAATTCTGTAAGAGCTTGCATGTTTATTTCAATTCGAAAATCCATGGAGATAAAATACTGATGCACAGACAGAGCAATTTTCTCCAAATCTACCACTTTTCCCTAAAGCTTTTAAAAGTCTTTACAGACATTTAAAATAGCCCCAATATATTTAGGGTGAGAAGTAAGGGAGGGCAGGTAATATGTACACAGGAAGCTTTCTGTGACACAAGGGTGATAAATTTTATAAATAAGACCTTTTGGTACCTTAATAAACAAGGATACATGGAACCTACAAGAGACAGAAAAAAGAGGCAGATGGTTATGAAGAAAGGTGTAGATTTTAGAGCCAAGCAGACCTTGTTTTGAATCTGTTTGGCCACTTGTCAGCTGCATGACATTGGCAAGTTTTTTAACCTCTCTAAGCCTCAGTTATTATTCTTATTTAAAAAAAAAGACAATGATATCCTCTGGCAACATTCTAGAGATTAAGAATAATATAAATATATAGATTAGAGATAAAGTAAATATTTAAAGATAATGAAAATGTTAATGTAAAGCAAGTAGCATGATGATTTGCACTCAGTAAATAAGAGTTACTATTATATATTTTATAAATACTAGTATATGAGTTACTTGTATAAATAAATATTTGTACAAGTACATCACCATATTCAATAAACATCGAGTGCCTTGTATTGTGTTAGGTGGTGGGGATGAGGGGCTAAACAAGGATGATAAGGTAACTTAAATTCCAGTATGCCCCCAAATATGCACCTCACTTCCTGCTCCCAAATAACTAGCACTTTTCTAAATTTAACATTAAGAAAAATGATTTATTATAAAGACCAAGTTGGAATTTATCCAGGAAGTCTTCATAATCCACTGAAGGGTTTCTAGCCACATGGTCCCAGACGAGATTTGCATTTTAGAAAGATTATTCTGGGGTTAACACAGAGGAAACCAGCTAACAAATCTTTGCATTGGTTTGGCTGAAAAATGATATGGCCATAGGAAAGAGAAGACTGTACTGATGTAAGAATGTGTCAGAGACACACTTAATAGGATTGGTATCTCTTTTAGATAATGGATGCTCTATTTTATTACCAACCAGCATACTGATTATTAAAAAAGAAGCTAATTGGAGTGAAAATCAGGTAAAAAAAGTTTTAACTAGCTGAATTTCTCTTGGTTTTCATTTCACCAAGCTGAGCAATTCTATCCTTCCCAAAGCCAGTTGAACATAAAAACAGATGAATTCTCCTCCCTTTTCCAGATATCTTGTATACTCCCTAATTACTGGCTATATCTCTACATCATACTATATGATACATTTACCTATTTCTACTACTGTGTGTTTCTTGAGACTGGCACTAATTTTCCTCTACATGCAAAATGGCAAGCCCATAAGAAGCAAGGTATAAATAGTTTTGAATTTAATTTCTCAAGATAGCTTCTTAGAGTTTAAGATCTATAGAAGTACAAATATTATCTTTAAACTACTAATTTTATTAATGATCTCAAAATAAATACACTGTGAGGTATCTTTGGACACATTAAAATGAGCATCTATGAATAGAGTCAAGAAATATGTTTCAAACTCTGGATCCATCAGTTACTATCTGTGTGACATTGAAAATAATTTTTTAACTTTCTGAGTCAGAGTAATAATCTAAAACATAGGGATAATGATACCTGCTCAATGCATCAAGCATTAACTACATGAGTCAAATGAGAGGACATACTTAAGAGCAGCCTTCAAAACCATTAAAGGAGATAGGCATGAAAGTTATATGTTATCTTGAGTGATAGATTTTTTTAAATCATGCATGTTTGGTAATCTTTATATACTTTCTAAAAGATACATAATATGCAAATATATTATTGCATTTTTAGAATATATTTTATAATTAAAATATAGGAATAACAGGAACTAATATTCAAAGATACTATATCCTTTGTTCTTCATTTCTGTAAAGTCAAATTTTATCATTGAACTTTCTAAAATTCACACATTTCTACAAAATATAAATTTTATCCTAAGCTGCACTGGAATGAAAAGCAATCATTTGCCACTAGACTTCATTCTTATAAATCATAAAAGCAATAATTAACACAATGCATTTAGAAACAGGTGGTATTCATTCTTTAATTCATGGGTCTTATATCCAAAAAATTATATGAAATTTTGAAAAAGAAAATACTCAGCCAGAAATAAAGGAGAAATAATCTGTAGGAAAAAATCAACAAAACTACAAGTTATTTTTCTGGAAAGATAAACAAAATTGACAAACCTTTTAGTTAGGCCAACTGAGATAAAAAGGGAAAAGAATCAAATATTTCTGATGCCACAGAAATAAATATTATGAGACAACTGTAAACAATTACTCACCAACAAATTGGATAACATAGAATAAACAGGTAAATTCCTAGAAACATACAACATACCAAAACTGGATAGAAGAAATATAAAGTCTGAGTAGATCTATAATGAACAAGGATACTGAATCAGTAAACAAAAATCTTCCAAGGAGCCCCAAGAAAAGTTCAAGACTAGATGGCTTCAATAATAAATCCTACCAAACATTTTTTAAAAAAAAATTTTAAAAATGCCAATCCTTGTCAAATTCTTCCAAAAATTTGAAAAAGAGAGTTGTCCAAACTCATTTTATGAGGACAGCATTACCCTGATGCCAAAGCCAAAGATACCACATAAAAAGAAACCTATAGACCAGTGTTCCTGATGGATATAGATGCAAAAAAAAAAATTCAATAAAATGTTAGTAAAATGAATTCAAAGCATATTGGAAGGATTATATACCATAACCAAGTTGAATTCATCCCTGAGATACAATAATATTTTAACATACAAAAATCAATCAATGAGGTGCACCACATTAACAGAATGAAGGATAAAACTCATAAGATCATCTCAGTTAGATGTAAAAAAAGCATCTGACAAAATTCAAACAACTTTCATGATAAAAACTCTCAATAAACTAGGAGCTGAAGAAATTATTTCCACATACTAAAGACTATATATGGAAAGCCCACAGCTCATATTATACTGTGTCAACTGTGTCAAACTGAGAGCTTCTCCTCTTCCTTGCTGAGAGATCAGCAAGAAGGCAAACATTTTCACTCTCACCACTTCTATTCAACATAGTACTAGAGATCCTAGCAAGAGCCATGAGGCAGGAAAAAGAAATGCAAGGTAACCAAATTGACAAAGAAGCAAATGATTAAATAATCTTAAATGATTAAATTAAATAATCTTATATATAGAAAATTCTCAAGACTTTACACACACACAAATACTATTAGAACTAATACATAAATTCAGTAAATTTGTAGGCTACAAAAACAACACATAAAAATCACTGTGTTTCTATAAACAAACAACAAACTATCTAAAAAGAAAATTAGGAAGACAATCTCATTTAAAATAGCATCAAAAAGGGGCACCTGGGTGACTCCATCAGTTTAGTGGCCAACTTCAGCTCAGGTCATGATCTATCGGTTAATGGGTTCAAGCCCTGTGTCAGGCTCTGTGCTGACAGCTCAGAACCTGGAGCCTGCTTCGGATTCTGTGTCTCCCTTTCTCTCTTCCCCTCCCTCCCTTGCTTACACTCTGTCTCTCTCTTTCTCAAAAATAAATAAAAACTAAATAAATAAAAATAGCATCAAAAAGAATATAATATTTAGAAATAAACTTCACATTGGAAACTATAAAAGATTGATGACAGAAATTAAAGAAGACAAAAGAAATGGAAAGAAATCCTGTGCTCATGAATTGTTAAAATGTCTATATTACCCAAAGTAAACTACAGATTCAGTGCCATTCCTATCAAAATCCAACTGGTACTTTTTGCAGAAACAGAAAAAAACAATAATAAAATTCATATGGAACCACATAAGATCCCAAATAAGCAAAACAATCTTGACAAAGAAAGCAAAAGCTGGAGGCCTCACACTTCCTGAATTTAAAGTATTTTCCAAAACTACAGTAATCAAACAATACGGTGCTGACATAGAAACAGACATATAGATCAATGGAACAGAAATAAACCCATATATATAAGGTCAACTGATCTTTGACAAGAGTTCCAAAAATATGCAATGGGAAAAGGATAGTATTTTTAATGAACGATGTTGAGAAAATTGAATATTTATACACAATAGAATGAAATTGAACGCTTATCTTATACCATACACAAAATTTAACTCAAAATAAATTTAATACTTGAATTTAAAACCTCAAACTGTAAAACTCCTAGAAGAAAACATAGGAAAAATCTTCATTACATTGATCTTGGCAATGATTTCACAGGTATTATAGACAAAAATAGACAAGTGGGATTACATTGAAGTAAAAACTTTCTGTGTAGGCAAAGGAAACATCAAGAGGGTAAAAAGGCAAGCTATAGAATGGAAGAAAATATCTTCAAATCATATATGTGATAAAGGGTTAATATCCAAAATATATAAATAACCTCTTTATTCAATTGCAAAAAAGAGCACACAAATGACCTGATTTTAAAAAAATGAACTCAAGACTTAAATAGACATTTCTTCAATGAAGACATAAAAATGGGCAACAGTTATAAGAAACTATGACCAATGTCACTAATTATCAGGAAAATGCAAATCAAAACCACAAAGAGATATCAATACACAGGTGTTAGGGTGGCTATTAGCAACAAAAAACAAAACAAAACAAACAAACACCCCTACAATTGTTGATGAGGATGTAGAAAAACTGAAATCCCAGTAACACTGTTGATGCGAATGTAAACTGGTGCAACCATTATATCAAACAGTATGGAGATTCCCCAAAAATTAAAAATAGAATTACCTACCACGTGATACTGCAATCCTACCCTGTGGGTATATACCCAAAATCAAAATAATTGAAATAAATATCTCAAAGAGATATGTGTACTCCTGTGTTCATTGCAGAATTTTAGAACAGCCAAAGAGGGAAACAACATTAATATCTGTCCACAAAGGACAGATAACAGAAATGTGGATAACATAAATGTGTTATATACATACAGTGTAATATTATTCTTCCTTTAAAAAGAAGGAAATTCTGAAATATGCAACAACATGTATGAAATCTAAAGACATTATGCTAAGTGTAATAAGCCAGTCACAGAAGGACAAATATTACATCTTTCCACTGTATGACTTATCTAAAATAGTCAGGCTTATAAAATCAGAGGATAGAATGATAGATATTTGGGGCAGTGAGAAGTGGAGTGTGAAGTTGCCATCAAAGGGCAGAAAGTCTCATTTACGAAAGACAAGTAGGTTCTAAAGATCTGCTGTACAACATTGTGCTATAGTTAACAATTTTGCATTGTATAGTTAAACTATTCAGAAGGTGAATTCCATGTTAAGTATTCCTACTACAATAAAATACACTTTTTAAGTTGCCACATTGATTATTTAAATTATGCCTTCAAAAATTTGGAATTTGCCCATCTCAGAGATCATGTGATTGATTAATTCCCTTAAACTAACTCAATAAGGATATTAACACAATACATTTTCTATTAAAGAACATTAATTTCCTTCATTAAATATATTAAAGAATACTTAGAATCATTGCTAAAAGCAACCACAAACTCTGACATTTATTATACAGTGTCTTACTAAATGAACAATTACTTAGCAAAGAAAGAAAGAAAGGAGGGAGGGGGGAGGCAGAGAAAGAGAAAAAGACAAAGAAAGAGACAGAGAGACAGAAAGAGAGAGCACAAGGGAGGAAGGGAGGAAGAAAAACAGAAAAGTAGAATAAGTGTGTGATCTTGTCCATTTCCTCTGGCACTGTTGATGAGTATAGTCAATTCGTGTCCTCAATTTTCCGTGGTTATTGCTGACCATTCCCTGCTGTTGACATAATTTCTATACAAATTTTAAAGCTATCAGCTAAAAAGGGTGGTAATACAAAGAGAATGGGCTTTAGATCTTGCCTTCACCTATTATTAACGAGGTGATCCTGCCCAAGTGAATGATTTCAAGCACAAAATATGGTGCATAGGATCCTACAATAAAAGTTAGCTAAACACATGAAGTCCCCATTCATCCTTCCCTCTCTCCTTTTTTAATAAAGTTCTAGCCATAAGCAAATAAATAAAAACAAGCATTTTCTACAAAAAAGAGTAAGAAAAAACTGCTCAGCACTCTCCAATCCTCACTAGTTAAGAACCCATACTGGATCTTTCATATTACATTTTATACTAGATAATTTAACTTTATCATCAAAATATAGAAGTGAAAGTTATTAGCAAATCTGATTAAAATAATGGGATAGCATGGTTGATACTTGCTCATTACTTTTCTTTATATTTTTTCTTATCTTCTGAATTAAAATAGTAGCCAGGCCTGCATATGAAAGCTGCAGTTAAAGGTCTTAAGGCTTCTTTAAAGCACTTTCAGTAAACATTCTTATTGTAGTAAATTGTTCTTCCATTTTTTAGAGATTTAAAAGGACAGGTTTAGTGAAGAAATAATAGTAGTAATAAATTCCCTTAAGAGAGACAAAGTAGTTTGAATTTGTTATAAAATTTGATTGAAAATAAGCTTTAAGAGATTATTTTTAACCTATAAGTGCATGGTTTCTAATTCCACTTTCATATCTCAAAGAAAAAAAACATTAGATCATTACTTTTACTTTTACAGTGTGCATAAGGTCCCCAAGTAATAATTTTTCGAAGTATTTTTGATGTGGAAGATAAAATCCTGCCCTTGATATTAAAAAATATTATCAAGGCAGTAATGCTGCTCATCTAAATTGAAGGATTATCACTATTAAATTGAACATGTATATTTCTGTAGGAGATCTATAATCCCCAATTTTTGGAACAATGATTTTCATCTTTATTTGCCTGTCAAACATGTACAATTCAGATTAACTTGACAGCTTTATGTGACATGATAATTCTGTCCAATAGAATGCAACAGGGCAGGGATTTTTTTTCTACCAAGAAGCCATAACAATATTACAGATATCACTGCAACATCTAGCTATCACATTAACGATATTATTTTGTTCTTAGATGACTAGATTAAAATATTCTTCTATATGTATTAAAAATGATGATAATCTCCAGTATAATCTCCGAATAAACCATATCTTTAAGTAATTCTTCTTATCCTTAGTTTTCATTTGGCCAAGAATGTAAACTAGTCTTTTAGTATACAATAGCATGCAGCTGCTAAAAAGGAAAGATCACATGGAAATCTGGGCAGACAAGCTATGGCTTAATTATGGAATCATGTCAAACCACAAAGTAGTAATTTTGCCAAGAAGACTTCACCGAGGCATAAAAACTGTGTTGTTTTTCTTTTTTCTTTTTTTAAATTTATTTATTTATTTTGATAGAGAGAGAGAAAAAAAAGTGTGTGCCAGCAGGGAAGGGGCAGAGAGAAAGTGAGAGAGAATACTAAGCAGGCTCTGTGATGTCAGGGGACTCCATGCAGATTCTATGTGGGGCTCAATCTCACCTACTGTGAGATGATGACATGAGCCGACATCAGGAGTCATATGCTCAATAGCGTAAGCCATGCAGGTGCCCCGATTGTGTTGTTTTTCTGATTCTAAGTGACATCAAGAAGCTTTACCAGGTGCTACTAAATTGTTTCCCCTATCAAAAATTCTACTTGGTTTAAGACAAGAAACAAATGTCTAAAAGAAGAATGAAATTTTTTTGTTTCCTAAGTATTTGTTAAAGATATAAAACTAGTTAAGAAAAGCATTGGCTTTGTTTAGTGCTCTACCCTGAAGTTGATGTGGACAGTCCAGGAAGTGTCCTGGATGCTGACTGAAAGCAGCCAGGACAGGACAGGCAAGGCCAGGTTTTTGAAGAGCTAATATATCCCCATACAAATGACTCCATACTGTATAAAAGTGGGGAGCGCTTTGGTCCTACAATGGCTACTATTCACCTTGAAAACTGTGCATCAGCCAGACTTATGGACACAAGAGGTAAATGGGTATTGAGAATCTACCAAGGAGGAAGGCATCTTGAGTGCAAATTGTGACTACTGAAGGGCCATCAGCGTTCTCATGGGGAAAAAGACGGTGGGTGGGAGTGCAGGCTTTTAGAGACCCATGGCGACATGGCTTTGCTTTATTTTTCTCTTTCTCTTTTAGATACCAAGGCAAAAGCAGGGAGTTTGGGCTTGTTTAATAAAAATAAAAGCCTCCTAGATAGTGTATTTAGGTGCCTTGCCAAAGAGAACTGTTTAGAGAAACTTAAGGTAACCTGTTAATTTTTTGTTTTCATTTAAAAAACAAGCATAGTTTTAGTTTACTTATTTAGTTATTGTTACCATTATTTAAGAGTCTACCTAATAATGTCTTCGTGTTTTTAAATAATCCATAGGATATTTATTTAGTAATGTATTTTGAACTAAAATGAAATTTTGGATAGCAGTTACTTTTCCTTAAGGAATTTAGGATCAGATGAGACCTATTTTGATAAAATAAATAAAAACCAAAAAAAGGAAAGTGATTATGTTAGTGTGAGTGCCAAAAAAAAAAAAAAAAAGAAAACACCTTTATCATTCTATAAACAGTTTGACAGAGGTTCAATAATCATCATTATTAATAACTAATAATAAAATATTTCTATTTTTCAAATATTCACCAATCAGCTATAAAGAATAAGTTTAAACAAGGAAACTGTTTCATTTATGGAATAATAATCAGATATTTTTAAATATCTCATTTATCAATTGGTGGTATGTTAATTAAATAATTTTGATAGGAAAATGATCTAATAAGGTAACTAACATTGATAATGTATTATCATTTTGCACACATAAAGGCTTCATAAAATCCAGATTGAAAAAAGTGATAATAATTAACCAGCTTTAGTTTTCCACATACAAAACAATAACAACAAAAAATCTTCCTTACAAATTTCTATATATCACTTAAAAAGAAAATATAGCAAGCTTACATAGGTAAGAAGAAATTTTATGAAGAGAAAACACACAAAGAGAAACAAATTTTCAAAATATAAACTTAGGATAATAAATGAAAAACAAGTCTGTCAAAGATATTTCATATAATAACAAAAAATGTTATATATGATCACTAAGAAAACCCAATGAAAAGAACTCATATCTTGAGATACTATATTTTTTCTCAGTTTGGCAAAGATTAGAAAGAACATTAACGTCTGAGATTAACTGGCTGTGAAAATAAAAGAACATGTGTATAACATTGGTAAATAAAACCTTTCTGAAGGAAAATTTGGCAATATGGATCAAAATATTTTAAAATACTATCTGCTTACTCTCTCTCCAACAATTCTACTTCTAAGAATTTATCCTATCAGAGGAAAACCTCCAGTTTTGTTTATGATAGGAAAGAAAAATCCAAAAACAGACATTTAGCTAAAGAATTTTTGGTACTTTAATTTTTATCAAATACCCTTTTGTGTTAAGACCTGAGCTTCTATCTACAGAACAGATTATTGGCAGTAAAATTATCATTTTGGCAGTTAAAAAAATGATATAAGTGAAAATGAAGATTGCAAAACCTTACATATAGACCAATACATATACAAAATATACATATACATGTACACACACATGTATATACACATATACATCTCCCTATGTTAACACCATCTCCAACTGTTCCATTTTTCTTATGAATTTTCTGTTTCCTAGTTTTTTGTAGAAGTCACATATTATTGATGAGATAGGGAAAAATGAAGAAAATTATAATCCCAATTGATAACTGATTTTAGTATATAAATCAGAAAACACTCACACCATAGATAAGCAGTGTCTAATAGTTAAGGTTAATGCCTCTGACTACCGTATGGCTTGAGTTCAAGTCCCAGTGCCATGAATTACCAGCTGTATAACTTAGCCAAGTTACCTGACATCTCTGTGCCAAGATTTCTTAATGTGTAAAACATATTAATAGTTTATTAGATTTTGGATGACCAAGTGAGTTACTGTGCATAATGAACAAGGAACCATACGTGCTTCACAGTAAGCACTACACAAGAATTACCAGTTATTATTGTCCTCCCTTGAACATAGTTACTACAAAAACAAGCATTTCTATTTTATTCACTGATAGATTCTCATAACATGGGACAGTAGGCAAAAAATATGTGATGAATGAATATAGTTAGAAAATAAAGGGGAAAGGAATATTTCCTTTATTTTAGTAAGAATTATAATTCACATATAATAACATAATAGGAATATTATTAATATTGATTATTGTGTACCTTTTATCTAAGCTCTTCTTCAAATTAAATAAGCATAGATTCTGTACTTTTGGTTAGAAATCTCTAAGATTCACTCTCCCTCATATGTATTAGAATAAATTTTGACCAACCGGTGACTTAATTTTGAAATATTTGTATTATCACCTAACTCTAGGTCCATATTTTCCCTTTATTCTTATATAGTGGTCCGTTTATTTTAGAAGAGAGCCACACTCTATATAGATACTGGCAGGTAAAAGAAATAACATGATGGTGTTTGGACAACACCAAACTGGACAGCAGAGTTGAAAGATGTAAAATACTTCATATTTTCCTCATGGATATGTACATGCTTTGAAAATGTCACAAAGTGATTGTCTTTGCTGGAAAGGCCATTTTCATTATTGATGAATGTTATGGTAGAAAGCTATCAGGTTAGTCAGGCTGCTTTCATAGCATTGTCACAAGGGATTAGTCATCAAATAACAATGACCCTTCAGAAGACATCTGTGGACTTCCATTTCAAGATGACAAAGTAAAGATAGGTCTGTACCCTTCTCTCAAAAAAATCACTTCTAAAACAACAAGGAGAACAAGACATAGAATCAAAAACTATCATTGGTAAAAACGGGAGGCATCTGCAACCCTGAATCTCAAAATATGAGGGCTATAAGTGGAAGGAAGTATGACTAGAAAGGAGGAAAATCATACCTAAATGTTGACGGAAATACCAAAGAGGAGAAAACTCATTTGCCACTACAGAACTCCAGAAAGACTTAGGATTGTAGGCTTCATGAACTCAAAGCAGTGTTGATGTCGGAGCTGAAAACAGGGGTGTGTTTGGGTTTTTTCTTTGTAATAACTATATAAGGAGCAGTTAGACTCCCCAATGCTTACTCCTAGCTACCATGACTGTTAGCCCCCACAGAAATCAGATATTTATATTCTGGATCTCGACAGACTTCAGACTAAAGGATTCCAGGTAGAGGAAAGCAAGAAAGTGAAATTTTTACTGAAAACTAGGAGTTCAAGTACAATTTTTATGTGACATTACCAGTTATACCTAAGGGTAATTTAGCTACATTAAATATTGGGAATTATTTTCATGGAAGATTAGTCTGTTCTCCATTAATTTGTTTTTTCAATGACTTTTTAGGATATTATAGCCTTGTGGATATTTATTTTATATTCTGGGTTATAATCAATAATATTCTATTTCTTATAAAATTATTCTACCTTTGATCAGGCAGCTCTTTCCATTGGTTCCTGTGTCCTTTTGATATGCCGCATTGGTATTATTGTTTTAGCACTTCCTTACTTTCTGTCACTTCACAATGCTCCTGGGTTACCTTGAATAATCTGTCTCAGTCCTAGAGTCAGCCATTTCCCCAAGATACCTTGTTTCCTTTTATTGGAGCACTGCATTAGAAACCAAAATCTGGATGCTAAATGTGCTTTCTGTTTCTGATATTTAGTTTAAGTCTATGGTAGTCTGAGAAGATACTGTGTATTACTTCCAGTCTTTAAAATTTGTTAAATATGTATTTTATGGCCAAGAATGTGGTCTATCTTGGTAAGTTTTTCTTGTGAGCTTGAGAAAAACATGTATGCCACAGTTTTTATATGGGTATTCTATAAATATCAGTTATAACAAATGAATTGATAATGTTCAGGTCAGTTATATTCTTTTTTTAAATTTTTAAACATTTTATTTATTTTTGAGAGAGAGAGAGACAGCATAAGCAGGGGAGGGTCAGAGAGAGAGGGAGACACAGAATCCGAAGACAGGCTCCAGGCTCTGAGCGAGCTGTCAGCACAGAGCCTGATGTGGGGCTCGAACCCACGAACCGTGAGATCATGACCTGAGCTGAAGCCAGATGCTTAACCAACTGAGCCACCCAGGTGCCCCCAGGTCAGCTATATCTTATTGATCTCCTACTTGCTTGACCTATCAGTTACTGTCAAGGTGTTGAAGTCTCCAATTGTAAGAGTAGATTTGTCTATTTCTCCATTCAGTCTAATAGCTTTTACCTAGCATATTTTTATTCTTTGTTGTTGGGTCATAAATCAAGATTTATGATTGTTAAATCTTCCTAAAGAATTGACCCTTTTATCTTTATGTAAGTATTAGCTAAGCTAATACAGCTACTCCAGTTTTGTTTTGATTAGTGTTTGCATGGTGAATCTTTCTCCATCTTTTTTTAATGGATCAGAGTCTTACATTTAAAGTAGATTTCTTGTAGACAACACATAGTTGTGCTTCATTATTTTATCTCCTATAACAATTTCTGCCTTTAAATTGGTGTATTTAGACCAATCATATTTAAAATGATTTTGGCTCAGGTCATGATCCCACAGATCATCTGGCTCTGTGCTGACAGTGCAGAGTCTGCTTGGGATTCTCTCTCTCTCCCATTCTCTCTGCATCTTTCACTTTCTCTCTGTCTCACAATAAATAAATAAACTTAAGAACAAATATTTAAAATGATTATTGATTTACTGGGATTAATGTAAACAACATTTGTAACTGTGCTCATCTTATTACCAGAGACTTCTTTTTCTGCCTTCCTTGGTTTTAATTGAGCATTTTATATGATTCTGTTTTATCTTCTTAGTGGATCAATTATATTTCATTTTTAAAAACTTTTAGTGGTTGTTTCAGAGTTTATAATATACATTTTTAACTTATTTAAGTCTATCTCCAAATGACACTATTCCACTTCACGTGGTTATTGGCTCCTTATAACAGAATAAACTCAATCCCTTCCTCCTGTCCCCTTGTGACATTGCTGTCCTTCATTTTATTTATCCACATGTTACACTCACCCAATATATTGTTACTATTATTGTTTTTGAATAGTTTTCTTTTAGATCAATTAAAAGTAAGAATAATAAATTATTTATTTTGCCTTAACTTATTTCATGCTGGTGCTCTTCTTTCCTTTATATGAATTCATGTTCCTGACTTATATCATTTCCCTCTGCCCAAAGAACATCTCTGGACACTTGCAAAGCAGGTGTGCTAATGATAACTTACCTCAGTTTTTGTTTGTCTGAGAAAGTCTGTATTTTTCCTTCTTTGAAGGACAATTTCATTGGGTATAGAATTTTAAACGTTTTTTCTTTTTTTTTTTCAATGTTTATTTTTGAGAGACAGACAGACAGAGTGCAAGCAGGGGAGGGGCAAAGAGAGAGCGAGACACAGAGTCTAAAGAAGGTTGCAGGCTCTAAGCTGTCAGCACAGAGCCTACCACAAAGCTTGAACTCACAAACCATGAGATCATGACCTGAGCCAAAGTCAGATGCTTAATCAACTGAGCCACCCAGGCACTCCTTTAGGTAGGAGGGACGTTTTTTCCTTCAACAAAGGCTCATGTAAAGGCTTTCCTCCTAGAAAGTAAGCTTTTATCACAGAAAAGGCCTTGGGTATTTTTCACCACTACCTTTTCCCTCCCCCTGCTAGAGACAGAAAGGGATATTTCTCAGATCATCTTGAAAGAATCCTGGCAGAGTTCCTGGAAATAAAACTCCAGAAGTGTGGGAGCTTTCCAGAACTGTGGCTCCCATGGCATGCTAATCCCCTGCTAGCCTCTAGCAATTTATCAAAATTGTTCTTTAGTGTTCCTATCAATTTATGGCTCTGGGTAAGCTGATCTCAGATGGGACTCTGTATTTGCCTATTTCTCCAGGTTTAGAGGTGATAGTTTGCTCTGAGAACCCAGTCCTCTCATGGGCCCAAGAAAAATGATTGATTTTCAGTTTGTTGAATATTTTTGTTTTTGTAAGGACATAAGTGACAATTTCCAAGCTCTTTACATGTCAGAACTAAAACCTGAAGTCTAAATGTAAAATTTTGATGATAAAAGTTCAAAATTAAATTACAAAAGTAGACTTTGGAGTCAAACAAAAAATTGAGCATTTGGTTTTGCAATCTTGTGATATAAGTGATATGAAATTATATACAGAGAACAATGCTATCTGCCCTGAAAATTATTTTTACAAATCATTTCCAACTGTTATCTATTCCACTCAAATATCTCCTGAGGTATAAAGAGAGCTGCAATGCTGACTCTAATATAGACTTCATATTGGTCATTCCCAAAATACAGAAGAGTAGAATTCTTAACTGTTAGCAAAGTAAACATAATGAGAAATTGAGATAGTTGAGCAGCAATTTGCTGCTTCAGTCATTTTCATATTAGCACTTTTAAAGAAAATATTTCAAATTTTTTTAATGTTTCATTTATTTTTGAGAGAGAGAGAGACAGAGTTCAAGCTGGGAGGGGCAGAGAGAGAGGGAGACACAGAATCCTAAACAGGTTCCAGGCTCTTAGCTGTCAGCAGAGAGCCCTATGCGGGGCTTGAACTCATGAACCACAAGATCATGACCTGAGCCGAAATCAGATGTGCAACTGACTGAGCCACTCAGGCACACCTTAAAGAAAATATTTCATAAAAAATATTGCTAAAGAAAGTCTATATCTCTATTGACTCTATTTTATAAAAACATATTTACAACTTCAGTCATCACTAGCTGATGTTAATTATCTTATCAAAAGTAAAATAAAATTGATAGTTCTATCATATAGATTTTCATGATGCATTGATGATTTTTTGAGTAGGAATTATGATAGTACTTGATTAAACACCATATTTTTTCATGAGTGATTATAAGAAGAATCAAAATACTATAATGAGCCATAAATAATGTACACTTGGGACTAATAGTGGGGATAAATTAAAACACATTAGTTTGTTACTAACAACTGATAATGGATTGGACGGTGTGGAGAACTCTGGTCTCATTTTCTCATTCCTAGCCCTGTGAGTTCTCTAAATAACTTTTAGAACACACCAGAACAGATGATTCAGCAAGTTTAGCTGAATCTTTTAGCTTTCATATACAAGAATATTTTATCCAAAAATATTTATGATTTAGTTAACATATTTCTCCAGACTTAAAAATTCTCAGCCACAAGCATATACTAAATGTGTAAAAGTGTCAAGAGTGATAGGGACTTATAGTGTAGAATGTTCCCTAGTATATAAATGACCTATAGTGCCAGGACTCCAATATCTGTACTTTTTTGTTTTCAAACAAACAAAAATTCAATTTGGAAAACTCTATTTGAAAATTCACTCAAGGCATATCAGAAACTCAGGCCACATCAAGCCAGATATTCTACATAGTAACAATCATCTAGAACTAAACATAGGATGATTAATCAATAAAAGATTGAGGTTTAGTTTTAATTTCTGACCAGTCTCCTTTAGTGCAAAAACTGTCTCTGGGGGTCTTTAGTAATTTAAGTGTAGCTTACATTCACCTACTTTTTTTCTCACTGGGAAAAGACTGAATTCATTGACCTAAACTAAATGCAAGTGATTTTACATTGATAATTTAAGCTGTTGGCTCTCAGTGTAATTTGAATACATGCTTTACAGAGCTATGTACTAGAACATTCCAGTTGTTTCTGTCTGAGAAATGTTACTTACTGTAAGCTTGTGTCATTCTCTTACCTTACCTGACTTTCCTCTAGGCCATTTAAATTCAGGATCCCTGATTTATAGTTATACTAGCCTAGGTTAAATCCAAGTTCTGCCACTTACAAATTCTAAACTTTGGGGCAAATCAATCAATGTTTTTGAATCCTCAGTATTAAAAACAAATAAATAACCATGTCTATTACTCAGTGTGCAGTCAAGAAAGCAGAGCTACTACAAGCTTCTGAGAATAAATCCAATATATAATCTTGGGACTGGACATCTGGAAAAATGAGTTGGAGCCTGAGAGGAAGTTACTAATTTGTCTGACACACTGATATTGTACACAAGTCAGAGTTTTCTGGAAAATCCAAGACTCCAAGCTTGTTCAACCACTAAAACAAGACTACAAGAGGCAGTGTCTGGGGACGTCCATGAGAAGTCATGGACTTTGTTTATCTGTGTGCCCACAGTCAAGTATCTAATCTGGATCTGTTGTCACTGTTGGCCAGTAGGCCTACCCATCCAGAAAATAAGTTCAATACAGGACAAGGGCTCAGAAAGCTGGGATTTCTGTTTCTGACCATCCCAATTGTCTGTGAGTAATGACCGTTTCTCTCACTTATATTCTTCAAATCTCACACAAGTTCTTCCTTCAGCTAACACTAACCAAAACTCTATAAGAAAAATAATTCAGAAACACGAACTCCAACTTAATGAAATAAACACAGAGCAAGAATCTACCTCACAGAGTTAGTTGTTTCTGATGGGAATGCCATGCCAGATTTCAACAAAATTTATATCTCTGAGACTTAATCTAAAGATTACAATTAATCTCAGACAGCAAATGAGCAGTGTAAACTGAACTAAAGATTTCATCAATTAGAGTGTATAATGCAGAATCTAAAGCATATCATTTGAAAGAAATCCCAAGTAAATATCCCTTTGTCATCACCAACTTTTTCTCTCTTTGATATCTTGCCCTCTTCCACAGAATGTTTTGCTTCTTGGGCTCCTACCTTGCTCCATATTTGGATATGTACTGTGATGGTTAATTTTATATGTCAAGTTGATCACAACTGGGGACCTAGATATTTGACTAAATATTATTTATGGGTATATCAAGGATTTTTCAGGATAAAAATAGCATTTGGATAAGTAGACTGAATAAAGCAGATTATCCTTCCTAGTGTTGGTGGAGTGGGCATTATCCAAACCATTGTGGAAGGAAGAACTCACTCACTTTCTGACTATTGAGTTGGCTTGCTCATCTTCTCTTTAGGACTCACACTATGAAATTCTCTAGACTTCAGACTCTGACTGGGACAGACACCATTGGCTCCACAAACTTAATGGCTTAAAACGACACACATTTACTGTGGTTTCCATGGATCAGGAATCCAGGCAGGATTAGGTGGGTCCTCTGCCCAGGCTCCTACAAGACTGCCTTCAAGATGTTCACTGCATGATACTCTAACCTGGAGTCTTCAGATGGGAAGAATCTGCTTCCAAGGTCATTCTTGTTGGCGGTAGAATCATGTCCTTGCAGCAGAAGTCACAGTGGCTTCCTTAATCGAAGTCAACAGGAAAGTACCTCTGAACACAGAGAGGGCCTAAGATTCTCTTTTAAGAACTGTCACTGGAAAAAAAAAAAAAAAAAAAAAAAACCGTCACTGGATTATTTCAGACCCATACAGGAAAACTTTTCTTTAGATTAACTCAAAAGCTCTCCATGTGACGATGCAATAAGTTGGCAGTCTATATCTGGAAGAGAGCTCTCACTAGAACCTAACCATGCTAACACCCTGATCTTGGACGTCTAGCCTTCAGAACTGTGAGAGATTAATTTCTGTTGTTTATAAGACATCCAGTTTATTCTATTTTGGTATGGCAATCTAAGCTAAGAAATCTGTGTACCAGATTAATCTGTGTATTAATCTTTCTATGATACCAAAAATTAAAAGCAATATAAAAATCCAAAAGTAGAGAATTGTTAAGTAAATCATGGTTTATTTATGCTATGATATTTGTGACATCATTATTACATCATGTTTGAGAAGAGTATTTATCCTACTGCAGAAAAAAAATTAGACAGATTTCTAAGTAGAGATAAAGACTATAAAACAGCATGTAGAATATGTAAACATTTTACTTTATGTATACACTAAAAACACACCTCTTTGATTCCTCTGTTTGTACATGGCCTTTTTTCTGCTGATGTGGTCCAAGAAAGAGTGAAAAGAACAATCCTTGAGTCACACTGTCTCCTATGCCAGCTCCGGGCCCACAACATACCAGCCTGTGATGTGGGCAAATTGTTTAGCCTCATTTTGTCTCAGTTTCTTTTCTATAAATGTGGAACCCTTACAGGTTTATTATTGTTACAGGGTAATTTTTTAATTACGAGAATCAAATGAAATAATGCATGGAAACAGCACAAGGTCTAACACAGAAAAAATGCTCAATTTTAATTATTAACTTACTAAGTGACCAAAATGTATGGAATGTAACTCAATTGAGTTAGTAACTTTGATGATAGAATGGTCTAGAATATCTGAGAAGAATGTCTCACATAAGAATTTTGCTCACATATTCTTAAATATAAATATAAATCTAATTTAAAGAAACCATAATTGAAATTATTAGAAATTATTGGAAATGGAAATTATTGTTCTGACCAAACAGAACAATTTACCTAAATCATTACCTAGTATATGATGCTATAGAGAAAAAAAATAGTTTTAGCAAATAACATGGAAAATAAGAAAAATTAGGGGCATCTGAGTGGCTCAGTCGATTGGGTGTCCATCTTCGGCACAGATCACCATCTCACGGTTTGTGGGTTCAAGCCTCATGTCGGGCTCCATGCTGACAGCTTAGAGCCTGGAGCCTGTTTCAGATTCTATGTCTCCCTCTCTCTCTGCACCTCCCCCTCTTATGTTCTGTCTCTCTCAAAAATGAATGAACATTTATAAGTTTTTTAAAATAAGAAAATAAGAAAAATTGATGTCAGGAGTAATTAGTCTTGGTAGGAAATAATCAGCACAAAAATAAAGCTAGTATTGTCTAAAATCCCGTATAGTGAAATTTGATACTCATTTAAAAATAGCAGAAGTACCAAATTTTCTTTCAAAATGGTAAATCCATAATTATCACCAGTGAACACAGATTAGATAGCAATAATGATTTCAAAAGAAAATTCACAATTGGAGGACCTAGGAGTAATTATTTTCAGGAAAAAAAAAAAAACTGGCTTTGAATCCAATCCCATTTTTTGGTGAGAACCACCTCCAAAAGAATAAAACAAACTTAAAAAGATCATAATGGTTAAATATTGATATTTCTATGATGTAGAATTGTCCCCTTAATGTAGACTATTAGCTGCTGAAAGGCAAGCAAAAGGAATAAAACAAAGCCTGGAAACCTGAATGGAGTTGGGGCCTGATATGATAATGGGGATACATAGTCACTTCCCAGCTGGGCATTAAGAACTTCTTACTGGGGCTTTACAAGATCCATGGAATTAATAAAAAGTTGACATTAATTTTCTTTCAACTATAGCATTGCTAATGGCCAAGTTAATTTCTATGAAATGAGGAATCAGTGCACAAAAGGAATCTGTTTACACTGAACTCAAAAATCAGTAGAAGTATCAGGGCAGAAAGGTAGACGACCTCTGGGAGAAGAGGGGTGACCAGCATTGGGACACAAAAGAACCAGCACCAAAATTTCACATTCAATTTAATGTTTCCTATTTCATAGAGTCCTGTCTCTAAAACCTTAGAAATATAATTATATTTTCATTCAGAAGAGGTATTTGAGATTTCATGGATTGAAATAATTATGTTCTTGAGTAACCTTTACAAATCCAACAAGACAAATTACGTTTTAACAGTAACCACAGAATTTTTTCCCCCATATTACACATCCAGTGAATTGCTTTGTTAACTATAGTGAATAATGTAAATCTCTCTCTCTCTCTCTCTCTGTGTCTCTCTCTTCCCTCATCCTTCCCTCCATCTGTCTCCCCTCCACCTCCCTACCTATTCTTTCCTTCTCTCTATCTCTCCTTCTCTTTTCCTCCTCTTTCACTGTCCTTCCCTCTCTCTCTGAAAATCCTTCATCAACTTGTGATCACCAAAAGTAGATTTGAAATTGGATACAAATAATGAATACATAAAATAAAAACATAAATTACATATATGTATGACCTTCATATGCTTTCTGAATTTGGATGGAATTAAGAACACAATGTATGGGGCGCCTGGGTGGCTCAGTCAGTTAAGCGGCCGACTTCGGCTCAGGTCATGATCTCATGGTTCATGGGTTCCAGCCCCGCGTCAGGCTCTGTGCTGACAGCTCAAACCCTGGAGCCCGTTTCAGATTCTGTGTTTCCCTCACTCTCTGGCCCTCCTCTGTTCACGCTGTCTCTCTCTCTCTCTCAGAAATAAATTTTTTTTAAAAAATTAAAAAAATTTTTTTAAAAAGAACACAATGTAAAAATAGATAAGGAGAGGCAGTATCTTGGATTCTAGTCAGAATGCCCATTCATGGCCCTCTATCTTCCAAGAATAGTTTTGAGGCTGAAGCATCTACTTCCCTCTCTGTAAACTGACAATGTGAAAGTAGGGGACCATTGCATAACCAAAACTTTCATGAGATGATGTAAGCAGAGCATTAAGAATTAATAATAAGGATTGAGAGAAATAAACTATAATATTGAAATTTCTCTCACTGGGAAAAAAAATGTGAGAACAGAGATAAAAACAGAAGGCTTTATGTAAAAGCTAGATCCAAATATCTATCCTATGAGAAGGATTCTCAACATTCTCAATTATACCTTTCCTTGATGTGTCTGACATTTTAGACATGTGTCCATTATGGCACACACTGCATTGCTGTAGTCCTCTCTTACATCTTGGCTTCCCCCACTGTACTGGGAGTACACAGAAGCAGAGCTCTTTTTCACAAACTTTGTAGAGTGAACACCAGCAATGATCATATAACATATAGGCAACACATGTCTGCATTAATAAATGAATGAATGAATGATTTAGACATGCTTAACATCAGAAATAGCTATCAAGAAACTGAATACATGAATCTCTCTCCCATTCTCTCTTTCTTTTTTTTTCAGAATATAGTAAACTAGGGTTTCAATAGAATTTTACTTTCTATATCCTGTTGCAGCATGCATTTTAAGCATATGTTCCATATAAATAAACCAAAGTTTTATTTCCATGTTGACTAAACTAATGGGAAATAAATCATCACTCCTGAAATTCTTTCAGAATCAAATCGTTTAACCCAGACTTTTATTTAACCTATAGTCTTCTTTGCATATTATGCTCTCTGATCAATCATTTTCTACATCTGTTTTATGAATATAGAAACCCCTAAGGCAAGTCATATTAAATATTAAATTAAAATAATATATACAATCCATGATAACCTTGGAAAAATTGGAGCCATTATAATCATAAAACAGATCTGCATAGAAATGTAGAATGCAAATTTCACAAATTCAAATTGATAAAAAAAATAATAGACAATAAGAATAATGTTTGGTGTCTGTAAATCCCTTATATTTTATAAGGCATTTCTGATACACTAATTCTATATCTTTACAAGAATTGGATACATTTTTTCCATTTGCCAAAGCATAAACTGAGCCTCCATAAATTACATGACTTATTGGATTTCATGCAAATTATGGGTGGTAGAGTTGAAAACGTAGCTGAGAGCTCCTGATGCATAGTTCACTTTTCTTTGCATCAAACACCATGGTATATCCTTGTTACATATCAATTTTGGTAAGTAAATATATTTTAAGTATATTTTCCATACGCATGGCTATTAATAACATTCCTATTTTAGTGCTTTGCAGAAATATTAGAATACACAAATGCTAAGTTCTCTAAGTGTAAACCAATATAAACATGAAGCAGTATTATTAAAATACAATAATGTGGCATTTAAAAATTGATTTGTCTCAATTGATGGAGAATCCAATTTAGGTTAAATAACTATGTTTATGAAATTACTTCAGGATTTATTGGCTGTAGCATGATAAGTCATCAACTACAGTTGAGCTTGCAGGAATTTGAGCAGAAAAGTTAATTAACAATAATTTTAAAACTGCCAAAAGCTGCTGTACTTCACTCCCCACTCTGCATACATAGTAACATGTGCTGGGCTTCAAAAAGAAAGTCATTTCCTAAAACTGTTTACTTTCATGCCATTGAACTCATTATTAAAAATAAGTGAGCAATATTGATTTGGATGGTTTAATAATTCAAAATGGTTAAAGGCAATAACAGCACTTGAACAGACAAATATTTCCTATTATTGTTTACTACCAACATTATACTGACTCAATTAATCCAGGCATGGTTTCCCAAAACAAATTGAAATGCAATTATCAGACCAATAAGATGCTAAAGTCAGTAACTTAAACCTCAGGGAGAAGATTTTATAAAGTGATATAATCAATACTGTCTTGGAGGTGGTATATGGTGTTGTTAAGTTTCTGTCAGAAAATACAGAATTTCTATTACTATTTAGAAGTCAAAAAGAAATACCTCAAAACCTACTGATTTTGAAGTATACTGATATAATACTGCCTTCACTTTGAATAACTACTTTGCAGAAGTTATATGATTTTACAAAACAGCTTACATTCATAGGTTTAATGAGGACATCTGCTTCTTAGGTAAGAGAAATTATGGATAATAAATTATTGGCTTTTAGTAATACTTAGTCAGAACGTAAGTTGCCCTACCAACATACAAACAGTTTTCATATATTCCTTGTATTAGAGAAATAACTATGTATGATTATTATTCAAATATCAATTTACAGTCATCACATTTATTCTCATCAAATTTCCCTTCAAAATAATAACTACTAGCTCTAAAACCAAGTTGTTTCTACATTTGCCCATTATAATTATTTTTAAATTGAAGAAAACAAGAGAGCAGTAACATACCTTTGATACAGAAAATCATGTTATCTTATTGGCCTCTGTTTCAGTTGTCCTTCTCAGACCATGACTAGTTTTCTCCATAAACCTTTACAATCCTCCAGTTCAGTATTACTGATGTTTAAAAGAAGTGAAATGCACAAGGCTAGAAATCAAACTCAAGTATGGACTGAGCCTATGATCAGGAACTACCTTAAGCCAAAGGAAAAATCTATTATTGGTTAATAGTGCACTTTTTTTTTTCTATATGAGAGCATTCTTACATCCAACCACAGTATAAGAATAACTACTAATTGGTTTTCTGCTCAAAAAGATGTATCATTGGTTGGCAACTAAGGTAGCAAGAATAGTATTTTCACCCACTCACAGCTTTAAAAATGAGAAGAAAATCTGATGTACTGAATATAGATAAGGAAATCTTTCAGATTCAATAAACTTGCTAAGGAAATATTCTTATTTTCCTTTAAATTCTGATTTGTATGATGATGACCATCATCTTCAAAAATGATAATCAAAATTGGGGCCCTGGGTGGCTCAGTTGGTTAAGTGCCCAACTTTAGCTCAGGTCATGATTTCAGGGTTAGTGAGTTTGATCCCCACATCAGGCTCTGTGCTGACAGCTCAGAGCCTGGAACGCATTTAGGATTCTGTGTCTTCCTCTATCTCTGTTCGTCCCTGCTCAAGCTATGTCCTCTCTCTCCTTTAAAAATAAACATGAAAAAATTTTTTTCAATGATAATCAGCATCAACTGAAAAAAGGTGAGAAACTGAAAAAAATGCTGAAATTAAAATGTCATTTTGTGAGTCTTTACAAATTTTAAGAAATATTTGCAAAAGATACAAAAATGGAAAGATATATAAAGATAAAATTAATATTTCCACCTACCCCCCCCCACCAGTTTCAACCTCCTAAAATGACAATAGGAAGACCCAGGTATATGTACTTCTACCGAGTTCTCCAATCCTGTACCAACACACACATCATGGATATTCACCTTCAGGAACAAAGAACTCATCCCAGATTTTGGAAGCACCTCTGTTCATTGTCAGTTATCTTCAGGATGGCCTCAGCTGAATAAAACTGCCTCTTCAAAGCTCACGTTTGATTGCAGTCAGTGTCTAATGACTGCTCATCCCAAGGGTGAATAGGCCTGCTCCCTCATCCCAACCCAGAACAAATCTGAGAGCTATGCCAACTCAAAGCCACACATGAAATAGATGGAGGCTTTGATTGGTCCTTTATCACAAATCTGCTCCCTCTCCCTGATCCTGTTTCAGCTCCTTCCTGACACAGGTTGGGATGTGAAGAGCACTCCTAATAAACATACAGCTTACCGATCATCACAGAAGAGTTACAAAGACATTTGAAATAATATTCTATTTAACAAATATGGTAAGAGCCCTAAACAGTATAACTTAATTATGCATCCCCTGCCTTTGTATTCTTTTGTCTTATATTTTACTGGTCTGTAAAATATAAACCCCCAGCTAGCTTATGATTATTTTGACTTTAAACAGTCAATATTTTATAAAATAAATATAATTACACACATTCACTGAAGGAGAGACAGGGTGGAAGACAGAGAGAGAGCTTTACAAAGGTAGCAAAATGTCTTTTACACTGGCCTATTCAGACGTTTACTTGATCTGATGTCCTTCGTTCCTTGGTAAAGATCTGGAATCACATCTGGCATCATTCACTATCTTTTGGCCTAAAGAACTTTTTAATAGCATTTCTTACAGAGGACTCTCAGCTCTTATCTCTGTGAGAATGTCATTATTTTCCCTCCATTTTTGGAGAATATTTTTGTCCAATACGAAATTCAGATTTAAAGGCTTTTTCTTTTAGTACTCTAACGGTATGGTTTAATTTGTCATCTGGTCTTCATTATTTATGAGGAAATTTCATGATCATTTCCTTTCATTTTTCCAACTATGTAATATGACTTTTTTTTCCCCTTCTGACTGTTTTTTAAATTTGTTCTTTTTTAAAAATATGTATTTATTTTTTGAGAGAGAATGCCGTGCGTGTGTGCACACGAGCCAGTGAAGGGCAGAGAGAGCGAGGACAGAGGATCCAAACCTGACTCTGTGCTAACAGTAGAGAGTCCAGTGCAGGGCTAAAACTCAAGAACCATGAGATCATGACCAGAGCAGAAACCAAAGATTTGATGCTTAACCAACTGAGCTCCCAGGTGCCCCTGAAATTTCTTCTTTACTTCTGGTTTTCAGCAGCTTTGTTGTAATATGCTTAGGTGTAATACAAATTGCCTGTATGTGCTCTGCTTGGAGTTTGCAGAACTTCTTAGACTGTTTAGGTGATATATTTTACTGAGATTTGAAAGACATCTCTCAGTGGTGCCTGGGTGGCTTAGTTGGTAACCAACTCTTGATTTTGTCTCAGCTCATGATCCCAGGTTTGTTGGATTGAGCCTTATGTTGGGCTCTGCACTAAATATGGGAAGCCTGATTGGGATTCTCTCTCCCCATCTCTCTCTGCCCCCACCCCCTGCTAATGCGCTCTCTCTCTCTCAATCAATCAATAAATAAATGAACATTAAAAAAGAAAAAAAAGACTTCTCTCATTATCTCTTCAAAGATTTCTTTTTCCCCATAGACTCCAGCAATACATATATTAGATTGTTTCTTATTGCCTCATATATTTTGAATATTTTGTTCCTTTTGACTTTTTTCCTTTTTCATTTTTCAATTTGTATAGTTTCTACTGATCTTCTATTTCACTGATCTTTCATTTGCAGTGTTCAGTATGCTGTTAAACACATTTAATATTCCATTTCTAAAATCATATTTTTTTATTTCTATCATCTCTATTTGGCTATTGGAAATTTCCATTTCCATCAGATTAATCTCTGCTAACATTTCTTTTTATAAAATTGTCACAGGGTCGCCTGGGTGGCTTAGTGAGTTAAGTGTCTGACTCAGCTCAGGTCATGATCTCCCAGTCTGTGGGTTTGAGCCCCACATCAGGTTTTGTGCTGACACCTTAGAGCCTGGAGCCTGCTTCAGATCTGTGTCTCCCTCTCTCTCTCTGCCCACACCCCTGCCACTGTTCATGCTCTGTCTCTCTCTCTCTCAAAAATAAATAAAACATTAAAACATAAATAAAATAAAATATAAAATAAAATAAAATAATAAAAATGTCACAATTTCCCTTCTAGACTTATTACTATTTTTATTATAATTAATTTAAATACCCTGTCAGATCATTCTGTTTAGGCCATCCTTTAGTCTACTTCTATTGACTATTACCTTTCTTGACCTTGAGTCACATCTATCCACCCTTCCTTCCATGTGTTACAATTTAATTTTTATATGCTAGACATTTCTATTAAAGACCAGTAAAGACTGACGTAGTAAGTCCCAGCAGACTTTCTTTTGTCAATCCAGTCACTGTAGTGGTGAATCTATATCAATTTGATCTAGAATAGGGCTGTATTTAATCTTTTTAAATTTTAGTTTGATTCACTTCACCACAGACTTCAAATGCTTTGAGCAGGGTCAGGATTTCTCTCTCATCAGGGCCTTGGACCTGAGCACTTGTATGATTCCAAAATTTTACCTGTATTTCAGGTAACTGTGGTTACTCTCCACTCATGTTCCAATATGGCTGCCTGCTTCTTGAATAGCAGAGAAATCAGTGTTGCTCTCTAGTTATGCTCCCTGTTTTCTCAGTCTTTCAGTCCTACTGTCCACCTGTGTCTTCCTAGACAGCAGTCTGATACTCCTGGAAAGTCCCAAGGGCCCCAGTAGGGTTTTTCTCAGCTACCCTCCACCAGTCCCCCAGGGTTGGTAGTTCATTCTCGAGTGTCTCAGGAGGTCTTTCTCAGCTCCCTGTCCTCCTCCTCTCTGCCTTTTACTCAGCTTTCCTTTTTTGTCTCCTTCTTTTGGTTCTCATTAAAAACGTATAGAAACAAAATGTCACAGGTGGACACTTGCTCTGTGACTAGAAAGTCTAGTCTTTCAAACAAGCCCACATGTGGTCATTAAAATTTGATTCAAATTTTGACTGGCTTCTCTTTTCCGAGTCTATGGTGTATTCCTTCTCTTTCAACAGTTCTGCCAAAGATGAGAGAAGCTGTGGTTCTTTCCTTTCCTATAATGGGCTCCTCACTTCCTGGATTTCAGTTCATTTGGGGCTTTGTCTCTAATGGGTTTTAAAACCTATTATTTTGAAGTTTATCTTCCCTGTATGGGCTGCTGGTCTGAAAATAAGTCTCATGATTTTATTTTACATCTATAGAGTTCTTTTTCTATTGAAAATTTTAAATCTTGCAAGCTGATATTTGAACCTTTCTAAAAAGTTTTTAGTCAATCTATATGAGATTTAATTTTTAAAATATTAAAATCTTTAATTATTTTGTTTCCTTTGAATTATCAAAGCTTTAGATACAAGGGTTCATTCTTGTCTTAGAATAAATCATTTCACCACTCAAGGAAATTTAACTCTAACAATAATTGCTGTCACTAAATCAGGCTTTTAATAAATTGATCAAAATTTACAAATACGTTGTTTATATTTATACCAGATGGTAAGACATTATTTTGGTATATATTTTACAGAAATGTATCCTGTGATAGAATAAACTTAAAAATTAACAAAACACTTGATATAAATCTAATATATTCTGAAATATAAAAGTACTATGTGTATCCAACCATTCATAATGATCATTTATCTAGGATATAATTTATGCCAACATCAGACAACCTAAGATCTGAAGAAACAAATTCTCTTTTACCTTAAAATCTATTTGGCATTATATACAAATAACTATCAGGCTGTTTAGTTTCTTTTGCCTAGCTGTATTTCTAATTTTTTTTTGAACCTTTCATTATTCCAAGTTTTTACATTTCTTTATAGTAAACAGCATATAGTTGGAGTTTTTCATCCATTTATCTTTATATTTTAACTGAACTGAAGCATTATGTCTAATAATTTACATTATAATTACTAATACAATTTGATCTATTTTGACGATCTTATTTAAAGTTTTTTATCTCAGATTTTTACATCTTCCCCTTATTTTTGTCTTTTGTTGGATATTTTATTTTTATTTTACTCTTCTTCTATACTTGTGTAGAGGTTACCCTAGAAATTTTTACACACATACTCATTGATATCTGTACATTATTCCCATACAGTTTACCACGATACACTTTATAGTCTGGTTTTTGTGGGGTTGCTTATCCTTATCTTTTTTTTTTTTTTTCTGTCTTAACAGGACATTATGATTATTGTGCTATGAATTCAGTGTTCTCATCTTATTCTTTTGACTTCAATAAAATAGAGTAGACTTAGTCCTATCAATCAGCTCCCTTCTGGGATTGGTGAAACTTCTGAAGCCAATTTTTGTATCAGTTATATTTTGCTGTATAAGAAATTGCTCCAAAGTGTAGTGGCTTAAAACAAAGACAAGTCATTATTTCTCATAATTGATGGGTTGATTGAGCATACTTCAGATAGATGAAATTGATGAAAATTTCTCTCCATATGATTCTTATTGGCTTCTTAACATAGCAGCAGTATTTCAAGAAGAAAAAGGCTTATGAAGCCAACTGCTTATGTCTTATTTCCTGATATCTCATTGGCCAGAGCAAATCACATGGCCAAGCACAGAGTCAATATGGGAAGGAACACATAGAGGCATTGTGCAGTAAAAGAGTTAAGTCAGCAGACATCTGATTACATAAACTCTTCACACTGGCAAGGAAGGCTTATATCTGGGATCAACCCTTGGGAGAAGAACTTTGAGCCCTTCGAATATTCTGCCTAATATGAATGTTTTTGTATGCCTGAGGCCTTACATCATAGCATACAACTTTGATGAGATAATTTATGCTAACAATGCTTTTTATGGTGAATGATTGTTTTTGTATGCCTGAGGCCATGGGCCAGTTCCATCAGATAGTTTATGCTAACATATGTAATTTATGGAGAAGTCCTGTTTTTGCTCTGGAAGACAGAAATTTGAGTAGCTGAGATTAGTCACACAAGTACTGCATGCCTAGTTGACTGAATTCCAATAAAAATACTGGACACCAAAGCTCAAGCTTAGCTTTCTTGGCTATCAACATTTCATTTGTATTGTCATATGTTGTTTGGGAAAGAAAAAAGCATATTCATGCCACTCCACTGGGAAAAGACACCTAGAAACCTATACGTGTTTTCTCTAGGACTTTGCCTCAGATATCTTTTCCCTTTGCTGATTTTAATCGGTATTTTTTCACAGTAATACATTGCAAGCATAAATATAAGTTTCTGTGAGTTCTTACAGTGAATGACAAAGCCTGGGTGTGGTCTTGGGATCTCCCATACAGGCATGACTGCCCATAGGCAAGATTATGAGTGTCCTTCAATGTAGGAATCTATTACAGAGAGTGAGAAAGATCTAGACCTCAAATAAATGGATTTCAAATATTCCCCAAAGTTCACAGATATCCCAATACACAGCTCATGAGGAAATCTGCTGCCTTTCATTACTTTCCTCACTGGCCAGTTACACACCATGTGGAGAAGAAAGTTTAACACTAGTTTTCTCTGTAAGGAGCTTAAGGTTTCATCCATAACTGGTAGCCTGTCTGTTTCAGTGGTACAAGGTGGTTTGAAGACAAAAGTAAATCAGAAAGGAAATAAGAGTAGACTAAAGCTGAAAAATCTGCAACACACACTCTCTCTAGGTGGGATATTTAGGAAAGCAACAAAATCAAAAATATGGACACTATAGGAATTTGAGGTCTGGTTCCCACAGTTAAAATAAATGTTAATATAGCCCAACTGCTAGATTAATTAACATAAATCATCACATTAAACACTTTTTACCTCAGTACCTATTACTCAAAACATCATATGCTGTTTTCACCAAAAATTACAAATCATGCCAAAAGGCAAGAAAAAGTCAGTATGAAGAGATAGAACAATTATCATATTGGAATTATCAGACTGAGAATTTTTTTAAAAACAATATCAAATATGCTAATGGCTCTAATAAAGTAACTATACAACATGCAAGAATAAATGGGTGATCTAAGCAGAGATATAGAAACTAAGAATCAAAAGAAAATTCTAGAAGAAAAAGTACAATAACAGAAGTAAAGAATACTTTTGACAGACTCATCATTAGAGGCAGCAAGGTATCAATGAATTTGAAGATAGTCAACACAAGTAAATGCAAAAACAAAAAAAAATAGCCAAAGGTTTCCAAAGTTATGAAGAACACTAAAACATAGATCCAAAAAGGTTAATGAGGACCAAAGAAAATAAATACCCAAAACAAATCAAAACAAAACCCTCATCAAGAGTGATGTCAAGGGGCGCCTGGGTGGCTTAGTCGGTTAAGCGTCCGACTTTCGCTTAGGTCATGATACCGCGGTTCGTGGGTTCGAGCCCCGCGTCGGGCTCTGTGCTGACTGCCAGCTCAGAGCCTGGAGCCAATTTCAGAGTCTGTATCTCCCTCTCTCTCTGACCCTCCCCTGTTCACGCTGTCTCTCTCTCTCTTAGAAATAAATAAAAAATATTTAAAAAAAAAAAAGAGTGATGTCAAAAAGATGGCAGATTAGAAAGTTCTAGATGTTTGTTCTCCCATAGAAATATTAAATAAACAACTACAACCTCACTAAAATAACCTTATAGAAGCTCTAGGAATGAGTCATAGATTTATAGCAAGCATGTGAATGTCCAAATTAAAAAATATATTTGTTAAAGATAACAAAATTTTTGTTGTTTTTCTTGACCTTTTCCTAAACCCTCCCAGACACAGTATGGCACAGGGAGAGAGAAGTGGTACAATTCCTGCTTCCCTCCTTAAAATGGAAGGACCAATGTGGAACTTGCTTAAAGCATTCTGATCTGTCTGTGGGTTGCCCAGCAGACTGATTTGTGTCCATCTGATTTGGAGCTTAGACAGAAAATGAGAGCATTGATTGGATCTCAGGCTGGAATCCATGGAAGGTAGGGGTAGGCATCCTCGCACATGAAAACCACAGGGAGAATATAGCCCATAGACTCCTGGGTGTAAGAGATTATGGGCATAGGAATACAATAAGCTACCTAAGGCCTCAAAAGAAGCAGTCGGGGAGACGGTTTGGCAAATTAAGACATTTAAAAGCTGGGTAAAATTCGAAAACAAACAAACAAACAAAAACAGCACAAGCACAGACCCAAAAGAGATACATGCCCAAAAAGACCTCAAAAGAACTTTACTCTGGGCTAATCTCAAGACTCAGAGGCTTAACCATTAGTAAAAGTCTTCCACACCAGTCTGCAAAGAATAGAATAAGAGGCTATTTTTTCAAATGCCCAATTTTCAACAAAGGTCATAAGGAATACAAGAGAACAGTTAAACATGACCTATTCAAAGGAACAAAACTATTCTCCAGAAACCGGACTTGACAAAACACACATACAAGACTTACTAAACAAAGACTTTTAAACAAATGTCTTAGATATAGTCAAAGAGGTAAAGAAAAACAGAGAAAGAATTAATGGACATCAGGAAAATGACCCATGAACAAAATGAGAGCATCAAAAAATAAAAATTCTAAAAAAGAACAAACAAAAATTCTGGAGCTGAAAGATATAATAACTGAATTGAAAAATTCATTATGAGGATTCAGCAACAGACTCAAATACTCAGAAGAAAGACATTAGCAAACCTAAAGATATGTCATTTGAAATTGTTGAGTCTGAAAAGCAAAAAAGAAAAAAGAATGAATAAAAAATTTACAGTGAGGGGCGCCTGGGTGGCTTAGTCGGTTAAGCGTCCGACTTTCGCTTAGGTCATGATCTCGCGGTTCGTGGGTTCGAGCCCCGCGTCGGGCTCTGTGCTGACTGCCAGCTCAGAGCCTGGAGCCTGTTTCAGTCTGTGACTCCCTCTCTCTCTGACCCTCCCCTCCTCGCACTGTCTCTCTCTTTCTCTCCTAGAAATAGATAAAAACATTTAAAAAAAATTTACAGTGAATCTTATTAGAAAACAGAGGAAAAAATTTCCTGACCTTGGGTTTAGCAGTGATCTTGGATATGACAAAGCAAACACATCAAAAAAAAAAAAAAAAAAAGAGTAAGTAATTTGAATTTCAAGAAAATTAAAAACCTTTGTGTACCAAAATATACTATTAACAAAATGAAAAGAAGAACAACAGAATGGGAAAAGATTTTTTCAAATCATATATCTGTTAATGAATTAATACCCAGAATTTATAAATAACTCCCAAAATTCAGGAATAAAAGACATCCAATGAAAATATAGTGAAAAGACTTTAAAATAAACACATACCAAAGACAGTATACAAAGGGTTGATGGTACATGGAAAGATGTCCAACGTCACTAATCACTAGGGAAGTACAAATCTAAACCATAATGAGAAACTACTTCACACAGATTAGGATGCTATTACAAAAAACACAGAAAACAAAAAGTGTTAGTGAAGATGTGGAGATATTGGCACTCTTGTTCATTGCTGTTGGAAAGGTAAAATGATATAGTTACTATGGAAAAGAGTATGGCAGTTCTGTAAAAAGTAAACATAGAATTACCATATGTACCCAGAAGTTCAATTCTAGGTATATACTCCAAAAAATTGAAAGCATGGACTCAAATAGATGTTTATATACCCATGTTCATAGCAGCATCAGTCACAACAGCAAAAGGTGGAAACAGCACAAATGTCCATCTAGAGATGAATGGATAAACAAAATGTGATATAAAGGAACATTACTCACTCTTAAGAAGGAGTGAAATTCTGATATATGCTATAGTATGAATGAAACTTGAACAAAATATTATGGTAAATATAATAAGCCAAGCACAAAAGATTAAATAGTATGATTCCACTTATATGAGGTACATACAATAGTCAAATTCCTAGGAAGGAAAATAGAATAATGGTTTATAGAGGATGGAGAAGGGAGAGGTTATTGTTTAATAATTACAAAGTTTCAATTTGGGATGAGGAAACATTCTGAGGATAATTAGTAGTGTTGATTACACAGCAATGTAGATGTACTTAATGTTCCTGAAATATATATGTTCCTGGTTAAAATGGTAAATTAAATATTATACATATTTTACTATAATAAAATAATTTTTAATTGTATGATAATTACAGCTAGAGCATTACATAGACAATAAATGCAGTAAATACATATATTAGAAAATAAATCAGCTTAAAGTTAATAAGCTAATTTTCTATCATAGTACACTAAGACAAATAAAAGCAATTTAAAACTGAAGGAAGCAGAAAAAAAAAGATAACAAAAATTATAGCCTAAATCAATAAAAGTGAACATAGGAAAACAATAGAAAAAATCAACAAAATCAATAGCTGTTTTTTTTTCCATAAAAGATCAATATAGTTGGTAAGACTCTAGCCAGGCAATTTATGAAAAAATTTGGGGGAAGACATAAATTACAAATATCAGTAAGGAAACAGGGAATATCACTACAGAATATGAAGAAATAAGAAGGATAATAAAAGACGACCATGAACAACTATCGCCACAAATTTGATAACATAAGTGAAATGAACCAACTTCTTTAAAGACATTAACTATCCCAATACTTGCAATGATAAATAGATAACTTGAATAATCCTATATTGATTACATAAATTGTAATTAAAAATGCAAAACCTTCCAAAAAAGAAAGTACCCACCAGGCCCATTTGAAAAAGAAAACAATACCATTTTCCTACAGCTAACATCATAGGTAATGGGGAGATAATAACATTTCCCCCTAATATCAGGAACAAGGTGAGGTTATCCTTTTTTATCACTCCTATTCAACACTGTACTGGAAATCTAATACTAGTGCAAGAAGACAAGAATAAGGCATAAGTGATATAAAGTTTAGAACATAAGAAAAAACTCTTTCTTCACAGATGACATGACTGTCTGTTAAAAAAAAAAAAAAACACCCTAAAAATATGCCAAAAGGAGAAACGCTGTCCTAGGAAAGCTCCAAGATACAAGATCAAATTGTATATACAAAAGTTGAAATTTGATTTGAAGTTTGACATTAACACCATTTACAATGACAACAAAAAACCGAAGCACTTACACAAAAATCTAATAAAATATATACAGGATATAGCTATGAGAAAATAAAAAAAATATTGATAAAAAATGAAAGATTATCTAAATTGATCAAAAGATATTCTTAATGAAAGACATAATATTAAGATGTCAATTTTTCTCAACATAACCTATTGATTGAACGTAGTTCTGATCAAATCCTAGGAGGCTGTTTTGTAGATATCAACAAACTGATTCTAAAGTTTGTATGAAAGGGAATAGCCCAGAATAGCCAACCCTAAAGAAAACAGAGTTGGAGGAATTACAGCACCTAACTTCAAGCATTACTAGAAGACAGTAATCAAGACAGCATTGTATTGGTTAAAGAATATACACAGAGATCAATAGAGTAAAATATACAGATCAGAAATAGACCCATGCAAAGAAAGATAGCCAACTGATTTTTCAAAAGGTTACAAAGGCGTTCAGTTGAAAAAGAATAATCTTTTCAACATATAGTACTGAATGTTTAAAGCAAAAATATAAACCTGGACATGATTTTACAACCTACAGAAAAAATAAATAGGAAATGATCATAGACCTAAACATAAAATGATACAACATATAAAAATAGAAAATTTATAGGACCTTGCATTTGGTGATGAGCATTTAGATGCAACACTAAAAGCATGATCGATAATAGGAAAACATTGATAAACTAGACATTATTAAAATTAAAAAACTTTACCATTAAGAGAATGAAAAGAGAAGTCACCAACTGGGAGAAAGTATTTGCAAAACACATATTACATAAAGGACTTGTACTAAAATATACAAACATTTTAACATTTTTTATTGTTATGAGCAACCATGGCTCATTTTTTAATACATACTACTTTTTTTTTCTATTAGGAGGGAACAAAGGAAATAATCAACACATGATCAAATCGATACTTTGGAATGTGTCAGAAAATAAGGGAGATTAAAAAGCAAGGAGGGGATATTGGAAGAATTTCTACTTGGTCTCTGTTTATAGAACAACAAACAGAAATTGTTAAAATGTTGTATTGGTCAATTATCAATTGCCAAGACAAACAGCAAAGTACCTGAAAAGATACCCCATCAAAGAGCACAACTAGATAGCAAATATCAAGTTAAAACATGCTCAACATGACTCACCATTAGGAAGTATAAATTAAAACAACAATGATATAGGGATGCCTGGGTGGTTCAGTTGGTTAAGCATTCAACTTCAACTCAGCTCATAATCTGGCCATCCATGAGTTTAAGCCCCATATGCTAACAGCTCAGAGCCTAGAGCCTACTTAGGATTCTGCATCTCCCTCTCGCTGCCCCTCTGTCTCTCTCTCAAAATAATAAAAATTAAAAATATTTTTTGAAAACAAAAGATATAACACTACAAAACTATGAGAATGCTCTTGATTCCCTTGCTTTTGGGGATGTGTCAAGTAAGAAATTGCTGCGGTGGAGGTCAAGGAGGTTGTTCCCTGCTTTCTCCTCTAGGGTTTTGATGGTTTCCTGTCTCACGTTCAGGTTCTTTATCAATTTTGAGTTTATTTTTGTGTATTGTGTGAGAAAATGATCTAGTTTCATTCTTCTGCATGTTGCTGTCCAGTTCTCCCAGCACCATCTGTTAAAAAGGCTGTCTTTTTTCCATCGGATACTCTTTCCTGCTTTGTCAAAGATTAGTTGGCTGTATACTTTTGGGTCCAATTCTGAGTTCTCAATTCTATTCCATTTGTCTATGTGTCTGTTTTTGTGCCAATACCATACTGTTTTCATGATGACAGCTTTGTAGTCGAGGCTAAAGTATGGGATGGTGATGCCTCCCGTTTTGGTTTTCTTCTTCAATATTACTTTGGCTATTTGGGGTCTTTTGTGGTTCCATACAAATTTTAAGATAGTTTGTTCCTCGTCACGATTAAAAGCTTCTGCATGGCAAAGGAAACAATCCATAAAACTAATAGGCAACCAACGGAATGGGAAAAGATAGTTGCCAATGACATATCAGATAAAGGGTTAATATCCAAAATCTATAAGGAACTCACCAAACTCCGCACCCGAAAAACAAACAACCCAGTGAAGAAATGGGCAGAAGACATGAACAGACACTTCTCCAAAGAGGACATCCAGATGGCCAACAGACACATGAAACGATGCTCAGCATCCCTCCTCATCAGGGAAATACAAATCAAAACCACACTGAGATACCACCTCGCGCCAGTCAGAGTGGCTAAAATGAGCAAATCAGAGGACTCTAGATGCTGGCGAGGATGTGGAGAAACGGGCACCCTCCTACACTGTTGGTGGGAATGTAAACTGGTGCAGCCCCTCTGGAAAACAGTGTGGAGGTTCCTCAAAAAATCAACACTAGAACTCCCCTATGACCCAGCAATAGCACTGCTAGAAATTTACCCAAGGGATATAGGAGTGCTGATGCATAGGAGCACATGTACCCCAATGTTCATAGCAGCACTCTCAACAATAGCCAAAACATGGAAGGAGCCTAAGTGTCCATCAGTGGACGAATGGATCAAGAAGAAGTGGTTCATCTATACAATGGAATACTACATGGCAATGAGAAACAATGAAATCTAGCCATGTGTAGCAACATGGATGGACCTTGAGGGTGTTATGCCGAGTGAAATAAGTCAGGCAGAAAAGGACAAATACCATGTGTTTGCACGTATAGGAGGATTAGGAGGAACTTAGAGGAGGACTGTGGGGGAGAAGAAGGGGGGAAATAGTGGGGGAGAGGGAGAGAGGCAAACCAGGAGAGACTCTTGAATGCTGAGAACAAACTGGGGGCTGATGGCTGTGGGGTGGAGTGGGGGTGATGGGCATGGAGGAGGTCACTTGTGAAGATGAGCACTGGGTGTTATATGGAAACCAACTTACAATAAACTATTTGTAAAATAAATAAATAAATAAATAAATAAATAAATAAATAAAATAATTCACATCCTTGAAAAAAAAAGAACTATGAGAATGGCTAAAATCATTCTGAATACATGAAATGCTGACAAATCAGCCTTGTAAAGAGGATTTTATTTAGATTATTTCCCAAAGCAAATTGCTCAAGGGAAAAAACTAAATGCACAAGAAGTCCAGGAAATACTACATAATATATTCTCCTCTTGGAGATTCATATAGTAGGTGTTCTGAAAAATCAAGCAATAGAGAAACTTGTGTAATTTTATTTAAATTAATGTTCCCTCCATCTTGTTAAAATTAGAACTCCTTTTTATTGAGATTTTTTTCTAAATATCTGTTAAGATTCTCTGTTACACATTTTAAGAAGTGTAGGTCTATATCATTGTTAACATATGAATTTGCTTTCCTTCAAAAATATCTATAACCTTTGTTTTGCTTTTTAATATGTATTACAGATAGGTCATAAAATATTTGATTTCAAATCTTAGTATTTAGCCTTACCTCTGCAATACTGGAAAAATGAAGTCAACTTTCTAAGTCTCTGTTTCTTCATCTGTAAAATGGCAAATAATGGCAATGCCCAGCCCAGTGGATTATTAAAAGGTTGAAATGAAATCATGCAGGTGCACCTGGGTGGCTCAGTAGATTGAGCAACTGACTCTTGATTTCAGCTCAGGTCATGATCTTGTGGTTGTGAGACTGAGACCCCAGTGGCCTCTGTGATGAGTAAGGAGTCTGCCTGGGATTCTCTCTCTCCCTCTCCCTCCGCCCCTCCCCCACTCACGCCTGAGCACCCATGGACACGTTCTCTCTCTCTCTGTCTCTCTCTCTCCTTCTCTCTCTCAAAAAGAAAATAAAATAATGTAGGTAGGGCAGGCACGTGGCCCACAGTAAGCAACCAATAAAAGGTAAGCTAATTCTTTCAACATTATCATCAATGTCATTTTCATTAATGTTAATACAAATAAAGGAGGAGTGACTAGCCTTGTCACTCCCTCATTGTCCTTTTTGCTTCCTTCCCCCCGCCCAGCTCTAATACTAGCTGATGATAAAGAGGTAAAATAGGAAGAACCCAAAAGGTAAAACTAATCTCAAGGTCTCTATCCTTTTAAGGGTTAAAAAATAGGAGCTGTTCTTTCTGCTGGTAAACTTGGAGAGCAGGGTGATATTTTTATGAAGAAAAAGAGTATTTGCTTACCAATTTTTAGAATATTTAAACTTTTAGTATTTGCTTATCAAACTTTGTAGAAAATTATACAAAGAAGAAAAAGAATTATTACATATAAAAATTACCTGCGCTTCTGGGGCATGCTGTTGATTGACAACCTCAGGAGCTTCCCTGCTGTAACTTGAGACTGGCCCCTGGACATGGAGGGCAAAGAGGACAGAAGAAAGAAGACAACGGTGGCAGATTGGCAGGTGGCAGTTTTAATAAGGACAGGGTTTTCTGTGTGAGGTTTGTCTCAGGCAGGTGCGAGACAAGCAGATCTCCACACCTCTTGGCCAGAATCTTAAAAAAATTTGTGTGGAGGACTTAACTGGGTTCAGTCGGATATTCAGTTCAGATGGCCTCAGCAATACCTATTCTCTCCAGTCTTTGTTCTTGAAACAACTAGGAGTGTGGGAATGGTGGGCAAAATGTACATTTAGAGAAAGGGGAGGGGGTGAGGAGCTTCTCATGGCCCGGAGATAGCTCACAGGTCAACCAGCGGTCATATCCTCTCACAGTGACCTCCTTCAGCATACATTTTGTGTCATGTCTTATATTATGCTTACTTACAATTAACTGTGACTCCCCTCAGGTCAGAAACTCTTAGAATCTGTTCAACTCATTTGCAATTAGTCTATAAATTTAGTAGTATTTAAATTTTTGCTGTGAATGATACATCTTTGAGACACATGTTCACTTTTGGAGGAATATTGGGCAACCTTCAGAAAAGAAAAGCCACAGTGAATTAAATGTTACCTTAGTGGACAATAAAAAGGAATCTTTGGGCCGAAGGATTCTGACAGCAGCATATTCCAGCTGACCAGGCCATTCCAAATGTGTGTCTGGCCATTATTTTAAATTAAAAGATCTACCACTGTCAAACCATAACAGCCAAGAATCAAAAGTGACAAAAAATGTCAAAGGAAAAACCACAGACAGTTTTATCATAACTCCTCATCCTGTGTCAGAATGCAACATATGCCATAAATAATCTGTCCCTAATAAAGCTAACAGTGCCAAAATTTGTGAGATAATTTACTCTAAAACATTGTTTTAGCATGGCTCAAGTTTTGTCTTATACATCACCCTCCCTTGGCTGCATTCAATTTTCTTTATTTAATGGGAAAAGAGACACAGAGGTTACAGGTTCTACCCTGGAGAACTGCCCTCAACCTCAGTTTACAAATTCATCAGTCAAATATATTCTTTGTCATGATGGAGAGCAGGTTAAAAACCTCTGAACTACAGAATGATACATACAGACTAGGATGCTTTCAGATTCCCATGCAGACAACAATTAATAAAGAAAACATAATCTTGAAAAATTAAAAAGCCATTTCGATTTATCTTCCTCTTCTACTTAACAGTTCATAAAATAATTACACTTTTATACAATTACCCCACGATAATACAAAGTAAGGTGGATAATGAAATAAACAATTCCAAACATGATCCACTCAAGGTAATTGAAAATTTACTTCTCTTTGAAATCAGGTGTATAAAATCCCATTAATGAATACACCATAGCTGAAGTTTTGAAAAACAAGGTATTAATTGTATGTAATATTTTGATGTTTGGGCAAAGTTTTCAATTACCCAGTTTAGTTATTTGTAAAAGCAGTTAAGAGCTAATACAGTTATTCATACACAGTATGTAGTTCACGCTGAAGAAGCAAGAATTACACAACATTTCAAAGTAGCTATAGGAACACTTACAAATTGTCATAGAAGTTCTAGATAGCAACTTGGATTTTAGGTAGAACCAACATTTAAATATAGAACAGATAGAGTAGTTTGGATATCCTAATGGAAAGTGTACTTTCTGGTATTTTGCTAAATTGTTTTTGCATTTTTAAAAGAATGCACAGACATAATCCCTAAGAACCTCGAGGTATTCTTCAAGCTGAATTACCATGATGACCATTAATTTCTACCACTATCCCTACGTAAAATGCCTCTAAAACTAGACTCCCCTGCTTCCTCCCCTCCCCTCCCTCTCAATGAGTTATTTACCCCAGATGAAGATGATCTTCTGCTCAAATAGAGCACTTGTCGAGAGAATAAACAGTAATTTATACAATGCTACAGTTTCTATTTCCAACTGTGTGTCATCTTTTAAACATAAATCAATGTAATATTCACTAATTTCATATTCAAAATTAATGTAAACAAAAGTAATTTAAATATTGAGTGTCATTCCTAGTTTTTTGAATAACTATTAAATGAAATTGTAAATATCCCATTTAAACAGCTGTACGTTTAATCATATTAAGAAATCCATTTTATACTAACGCGTCTTTTTGATAGCTTTTTTGAGCATCCTGGTTTGATTTAACATCCTTTTACTCTTTCATACCGCTGCTCACATCTCTGGCTAGGGTTGCACAAAATATAAATCGGCACTTCAAATGTCCCCAGCTGCTCTTTTATATCTTGATAGGTCCAATCATTCTCAACAGGAACGCTTGATAGCTTTGGAAACCTCAGTAATATAGTGCCATATTCTTGACTTTTTTTTATTATTATTTCATACTATGACATAACAGGGTGCTTCACTTTATTGATTAAATCAAAGAATGGAATTTTCAATCTTTTGACTTTTTTCTGTTTAGGTTAATTCTCCAAAATCTTTCTAAAGTTTATAGTTTACATATCTCCTGAGTATATGAGTATGTACACATATGTGTACTCTACACATAAGCTATTAGATAAAAGGATTTTTAGCAAAAAGCTATTGAATTATAAGGTTGAAAATAAACTGACAGCAGGACATTATAACCAATGCCATTGATTCCAGCATTATAACTAATGAGAGATTCTATTTTTAAAAATTCCTATTGAGTATTAGTTTTTGCTTACAAATAAAAAAATGCATCATTTATTATACTTTTAAAAAATAATGTTCTGCTTTAAATGACTTCAAAATTTGAGATTTGTTCAGTTGAATAAAATATTGGAACCAATAATAATGGAATTATTATAATTACTAACTTATATTCAGGTGTGTTTGTCTCTGTTTTGATTTTTAAATTTTTTAATGTTTATTTTTGAGAGAGAGAGAGAGACAGCGACAGAGACAGAATGTGAGTGGGGGAGGGGCAGAGAGTGAGGGAGACAGAATCTGGTGCAGGCTCCAGTCTCTGAGCTGTCAGCACAGAGATCTGTGCAGGGCTCAAACTCACGAAATGCGAGATCATGACCTGAGCCAAAATCAGACACTTAACCTACTGAGCCACCCAGGCACCCTGTATTTTGATTTTGAAAAGACAGTACATGGCTGCAAATACACCAGCACTGTTACATGGAACACACTATGTAGAGTCACATGAATAAAAGATTTTTCTAATAATTATACGATTTGTAGAATTTGCATTTATACATATTATATATACATATATAAAAAGCCAATCTGGATATGGCTTTTCAATCTAAAAAAATGTTTACACATACACAAATGTTAGCACACGGAAAATGAGAAGGTACATGTTGAGTTGGATTTTCTAAGTGCAGTGCTATGTATGCCTAAATCAGGCTGTCTCACCCATGTCCCTTCTGCAGCCAGCGAAGTTAATGCCAGCAAAACATAAAGACACGGAATGTTACCAAGCCTTTTTCACCAGAAAGAATAAAAAACAGTTGCACTTTATGGAGAGTTATTTGTACCACTGTCTAAACATATGAACTAACCTATCTGTAAAAATATTAGTCATGTTGAAGTGAAATTTTGTTCAACTCTTGATTTTCTCCTTATGCCTACTGTAATATTTCTTTACTGCACTTAGGAACTTGCAATTCCATGATTCTATGGTTCAGAGAAAGATTCTAATACTATTACTTTTTATTCATGAGTCTATGTTGGTAGCTAGTAAGGCTCACAGATAGCCCAAATAATACCACACCAGACAGTCCTTAGTGTTGAGTAGGAACAAAAGTGCTCTGCTAAAGACCAAACTCAAAGAATGTATGAGATGTTATTGACAACACAAGATTATCCCTTAAAAAACAGTCACCTTTCTTCTCTTCTCTATTGCTTTACCCACTCCCCAGAACATTATCAGTTAAACAGTTTTACTTTGTAACTACATCTATCATAGTAATACAGCTCAGTAGGTCACACACACACAACAATGACCTTTCCAGAAAACATTAGAATTTGACATAAAAATGTGGTGTACTCTAATTGCTACACACATCCTATTCTTAGTAAAATATCAATGCTCAGCAAACCTTTACATTGAAAAGAACAGATTTGGGACGCTCAGAACAACAGATGTTAGTTTGCTATTACAGTAAAAACAGAACATAAAAGAGAAAGATATTCACTCGTATCATATGCTGTGAATTGATCATCTGCATCTGCCTGGCATGTTTGGGTCTAAATGAAGCAAGTTGAGTTTCCAAAGGGAGTATCCATTTACTGCCGCATAGTCAAAGCAATTACATCTCTTTCCTGCTGCACTCATCAGTCATAGAACAAGCCAAATATTCACACTGCGGCTTAAACAAGGAGACCAAAAGGAACCAGGTATCACACACCAGGTATTAAGTATGTGAGTGAGTTGCTAAAGAGAACAGACCAGGCCACGCTGACAACGGAGCGTAAAGGGAGAGGCTTGGAGCACTCAGATTGCTCTTGGTCATTCTGTCACTTTCCCACAGAATTAATTTAATTAGCTTCTCCCTGGCACTGGGTATTGCTCCTAACCTTGAAGAGTGGCTGATGGAAGTATGTGTCACTGCTGCCCCAACTACCTGGGCACTCTTCTGTTCTGTAATGGTGATTTGCCTCAGATGAAAAATAAGATCACTCTCTTTTCCTATTGATTTCTGAAAGAGAAAATGCTTCCTCCCAACCCGCACTGCACTATTATTTTTGTTATCACTTTTCATGGAGCTGCACTCTTCTCTACGTAAAATTGAAAAAAAAAAAAAGTATCAAACCCTTGCCCATGCCTAGAGGTAGAAACTAAAATCCAATTATCTAACTGATAGAAACCCTTATATTCTATCTTTAAAAGGAAAAGGGCCATTGTTTTAAAAACCGAATGTCACTGCCAATTTTTAATGTGTGATTTAAGTTTATAAAGGAAATACACAATATCTGAAATGTAAAGATGAAGTAAAATGTAATGTTTATATCTAAACTTAAATTCTGATTGTTGAAAAATATTTTTAAACATTCACCTTTCTGTCCAATTCAGTTTATAAAGTAATAGATAGAATTCTTGATCAGTGAACCTCACGTAAGAGTCTTTCATGAGAGTAATCCAATTCCTAAGCTCCAGACTGCTATCCTTCTTTTATTCCTGAAACAAAAACATAATCTATTTTCAAAATAAAAATTACGATTGCTTCAGAAATTTTGGTTAGAAGAACTGCTCATTAAAAAGATTCTGTATCCATAACTACAGTGTTTAATGAAAAAAAAAAAAATCAAAGTTCCAAAACAATAAATTACAAAATAAAAGTGTAACGCAATGCAATTAAATTTCCCCAAGAACTATAGAATCATAATCATTAATTAAATGGGAAGAGGGGGAAGCAGTATTAAATTCATTTGGAATTTGATTTCAAAATGGAAAGCTGGTAACCTCCTTTTATTCTCAACGCTAATTGAAATAAGAGAAAATAACAAAACTTTAAAAGTCCTTATATATAAAGATACAGAAAGGTTGAAAGCAAGGGAATAGAGAAATAGAAATAATACAATAATAATAAATATGAGAGCTCAATTATAGAAGCATTATTCTCAATGAACTCTGTGATCCATTAATTCAAAAATTGTACAGGAAGTTTTGATGAACCTAAAACTTGTAGAATGCTCCTATTCTAGTACCACACAGCAAATAGATATTGACAAGGATGTGCTCAGTGTTATAGAACCCAAAACATAAAATGTATCTTAAAGCATTCTAAGTGCAAAATAAATATACCAACCTTAAGTTCCCTACCATGATGTAGCTGCAAGAACTGACAAGTGACCACATATTAAAAGTCCTTTGAACTTTTTATTTGAAAATGTTCTAACCATACATAATGATCCATGCTCTTATTTTATAACAACTTTGATGAAATAGTACCAAATGTATTGTGCCTTTTTTCTAAAATTTATATTTTCACATTATGATGTAAAAACCTAGTAGCAATTCATTTTAAAGAAAAAATGGCACAGAATTTTATAGGGAAAAATATTACGAGGGAAGAAACATATTCCCATCAGGGAAAAAATGAAAAATGTAAACAATAATTCTAAATGTATATGTGCAAAATTATATTGGGACAATATTAAAAATGACAGAATTGAAAATAAAATAGTTCTGCAAACATAGTAGAAGACTAAACAGATCCTTCTAAGTAACTGATTGTAATAAGCAGTGTCCACTGGAAGAAAAAAAACTACTTATTTTAACGGAAATAATGTGTTATAAATTGTTGTGTAAGTGAGTATTTAGGACTAAAAGAGCAAAAAGTACCAAGATAAGATTTAGATAATATGGGCAGAAAGCAGCTATTGTCCTTAGGATTGAGAGACAAAGGGATGAAATTAAGGCTATCTAAACTTGGAAGCTTGGAGAAGCTTGCAGAAGGGGTCACATGGAGCTGGATTCAGACCTTTGAGAAGGCATTACCCAATTTCTGCTGGTACTTTCAGAGCTCTGAAGAAGGGCATCCATCCCAGAATTGAGACCTACATCTCTGAGGAACAAATGCTGTCCAAAAGCAAGTGCTATCTCAGGTTCTTTAAGGAAGAACCTGGGGAGCAGGGATTCAGTCTGCTCAAGAGAAGGGAGCCTAATTGTGGTTGGAATTGCAGAGGTGGAGGGATGTGGAAGGCTCCAGGAAGTGTGAGAAAAGTCAAATTGCAAGCAACTCCTGCTGGAATTCAAGCTCTGCTGTTCTTTGACAAAAATCAATTGATGGAACTTGCTGATGGGAACAATTAAATAGGAAGTAGTAACTTCCTTCCCTCTTTTCCTACCTTTCAAATTCCTTTTTTCTATCCCATTGGGAAAATCTAACAGAAAGCCAGTGAGCAAAGACAAAATGTAACTTGAGGAGTCTTAGGCCAGCCATCACAGAGGAAAGTTCTGACGGGAAAGGTTGGGTCTGAGGAAAGATAGCTTAAAAACTGAGTCAATCAACCCCTTTAGTTAGCATTTATAAAAACTCTTCCTCATATATTTGACCTTCAATACAATTACAATAAAATAATACTTTTGCTCTACAAGATGCAACTACATTTCACACAGCAAGGTCAGTCTCACCTACTCCCTAAGAATGAGAGACAAAAATCTAACAATCATTATATCCATTTCTATGAGTGGTAGTCATAGTGTCTATCCTTTGGCAATGTTAATTAGTCCTCAAATTCAGCAACCTGTACATTTGAATATTCTGAAAACCAAAAGCTATTGTAAAGTGACCATGAACAATACCATTAAATCAAAAGAGGAAAAATGAGAGAGGAAAATAAGGAAGTAAAATATGCAAAACTTCCTCAAGTTACAGCTCTGTAATGGGTCACATTGTTGATATTTGTGACATCTTTATTGCCTCAAAATCAACACCTCAGCTGATTGGGATTCTGTATTTTGCAAAGCAAGTCAAACCTTTATTCATGAAAGAGATGAACCTTCAATAGTTTCCTTGCTTTGGTGTTATGATAATGTTTTCTATCTTGCACAACATGAAACTTAACACAAGGTACCACAGAGAATCACCTGTGTTCCAAATAGTAATATCCCTGATATATTATTAGCAACAATAATATATCAATATCAATATCCCTTTGATATTCAAAATGAATCACTCACACCAATACAATAACCCTAGTTGATTGGTTGGTTGGTTGATTGGTTGGTTGATTGGTTGGTTGATTGGTTGGTTGGTTGGTTGATCACCTGTTTGGTGGCATGAAAATCCCTCATCCTGGATCAATGCACAGTGATTATCTCATAAGTAAGAGGGAGAGTGTCCACACCTATAAGAAACTTTGCAAGCATCTTTCTAGAGATTAAGGCACAGTGTAAGTGTTTCTCACCATTTCAAAAGAGCAAGTGTGTGAGTAATGTGTATATTAGGAAGATTTACTGCATATGGATTAGATAATTTTATGTCGGCAATCATTTATGTTAAATAGGCTATGCCTAGTTGATTTCTACTGATGCACAGTGGAAATGAATATAACATCATACACTATAGGTCTTGAGTCCATACACACACACACACACACACACACACACACTATCATTGATCTAGCCTACTTCCTCTCTAGCTCATTTAGCTTGACCGCCAAAGGGTCAGGAAGAGATCGAAAGGAAAATTAGAAAATATTGAGACAAATGAAATTGAAGACACAATATGCCAAACTTATGGGATGCAACAAAAGCCATACTAGAAAGGAAATTTACATGAGAGGGAAGTTTAAGTAAACACCTACACTAAAATAAGATCTCAAATAAACAACTTAACTTTATGCCTCAAAACAATAGAAAAACAACAAACTAACCCTAAATTGTCTGAAAAAAGAAAATAATAACAATTAGAGTAGAAAGGCATTTGGGTGGCTCTGTTGGTTAAGCACCCAACTTTTTGGCTTAGGTAATGATCTCATGGTTCTTGAATTTTTAGCCCTCTGTCAGGCTCTGTGCTGACAGTGCAAAGTCTGCTTGGGATTCTCTCCACCCCCTCTTCCCTTCCTCTACATGACTGTACTCCCTTTCTCTCTCTCAAATAAACTTAAAAAAAAAAAAAGATTAGAGTAGAAATAAAAGAAATAGAAAAATAGAAAAAAACAATAAAACTAAAATTAGTTTTATTTAAAAACATTAACAAAATTGACAAACCTTTAGTTAGACAAATACAAAAGAAATAAAACTCAAATAAATAAAATCAAAAATGAAAAAAATTATGACTGATGCCACAAAATGAAAAAAGAAAATCATAAGAAATTACTATGAGCAATTACTCACCTATGAGTTAGACAACCTGGAAGAAATAGATAATTTCCTAGAAACATACAATCTAGCAAGACTGAATCATGAGGAAAAACAAATCTGAACAGACCTGTAACTAGCAAGAAGACTGAATCAGTAAACAAACCTTCCAACAGGGAAAAACCTAGGACCAAATGGCTCTACTGTAGAATTCTACCAAACATTTAAAGAAGAATTAATGCCAATCGTCCTCAAACTCTTCCAAAATGCTGAAGGGGAAACACTTCCAAATTTGTTTTATAAGGACGTTATCCTGATACCAAAGCTAGAAAAAACTACTGCAAGGAAACTACAGGGCAATATCCCTGATAGATAGATGCAAAACTCCTCAACAAAATAATAGCAAAAATCAAATCCACAGCACATTAAGAAGATTATATGCCTGGCACAGGGTGCCTGGGTGGCTCAGTTGGGTAAGTGTCTGACTTCAACTCAGGTCATCATCTCATGGTTCGTGGGTTCAAGCCCCTCATTAGGGTCTGCGCTGACAGCTCAGAGTCTGGAGCCTGCCTCAGACTATGTCTCCCTCTCTCACTGCCTCTGCCCTACTCATGCTCTATCTCTCAAAAATAAAATATATATAAGTATATATATATTTTAAAAATTTAGAAAGATCATACACCATGACCAAGTGAGACTTAACCTTGGGATGCAGGGATACTTCAACATATGGAAATCAATCAATGTGACATACCACATTACAGAATGAAAGATAAAAATCACATGATCCCCTTAATGTGGTTTGGAGTTTTAGAGAACTCCTTGTTTTATGAAAGTTAAATATGCATTTTTGTTTCTAATACGCCTTGTAGGTTTGAGATTTCTAAAAGCACAAGAGAAATCATCAAACTTACTCCACCATTTTAAACTAAGAAGTCAGCACATTATTATTGGTCTTTTGAAGTTGATAATTAAATATTAATGAAGAATTCAATAATTAAAGGAACAACAAAAGCCGATTTATGGGTTAGGAATTATGTTCAGGTAAAGCATTGATTTAAGATTTGGTAGTCTTAATATGAAAGTATGCTGGACCATAAATACAATATTAGTTGCAGTTTCATTTGTGTAATTCCTAAAAAAGTTATTTCTCTAGAATTTTAAATAACTTTAGGTCATATTAAGTTATCATCTAGATAAATAAATGCATTTAAAAATTAACTTAGTACTTCAACAAATAAAACTCCTTCAGTTAGAGTCTGAAGTTTGACTTTAAAATGTATTAATTAGGGGTACCTAATTAATTGGTTAAGCGTTGGTTAAGCGTCCCACATCAGCCCAGATCATTATCTCATGGTTCATGGGTTGGAGCTCCGCATCGGGCTCTCTACTGACAGCTCAGAGCCTGGAGCCTGCTTCAAATTCTGTCTTTCTCTCTCTACCCCTGTCCTGCTCATCCTCTCTCTATTTCTCAAAAATAAATAAATGTTAATTAAAAATAAAGTCTATCGATTATCAGTCATTATATTTTAACTCAGATATTTTACACATACATAACACTATGGATCATCTATGGTCTCAAAGAATACACAGAAACCCTTTACACATGTGCCAGATTATCCATAGAAAGTTAAGTTCCCTTTTAGTAGTAACAGAGAGCAAAGCACACTCATAGTAATTAAGGTGTCAGGTAGTAATTGAATTTGCCTCCAAATAAACCATCAAGTCCCGATAAATAATTAAGTAAGCAGTCTTTCTCAAAATGCAGTAGTTAAGGAGTTGTGATTAAAAATTTCTAGGAGTCATTATTAGATTATTTTTCATAGTGGTAAAAAATACATAACATGAAGTCTACCCTTTTAAATTTTTAAATGTACAGTACAATATTATAGACCAAGTGCACATTGTTGTACAGCAGGTCTCCAGAACTTTTCCATCTTGCATGATTGAAACTCTACACCAGTTGAAACGCAACTCCCCATTTTCCCCTCTCTTCAGCTTCTGGCAACGACCATTCTATTAGATACCTCTTTAAATACCATCTGTCTTCATGGGGCACCTGGATGGTCAATTAAGTGTCTAACTTGGGCTCAGGTCTGAATCTCACAGTCCATGAGTTCAAGCCCTGAGATGGGCTCTGTGCTGACAGCTCAGAGCCTGGAGCCTGCATCAGATTCTGTGTCTCCCTCTCTCTCTGCCCCTCCCCGCTTGCCCTCTGTCTCTCTTACAAAAATAAATAAAAATGAAAAAATCTATCTTCATTTTTTACTCAATCTCCATATTTTGATGAGTTATTTTCAGACTCATACGTGTACGTAGTTGCTTTCAAAAAAACTACAATTATAGTTTTACAAAATATTAGGTTTCAGTAGAGCATGCTTACCAACCACCAAGTTTATTTGTTCTTTACTTTGGCTATTGGTGCATATTTATTATTGATGTGAATTTTAGAATCAGCTTTCAAGTCATGTGATTAATATTGTTCTGACTTTTCTTGGAATTAATTGATCATACAGATTAATGTAAGGAATTCTTAAAATAGTGAGTGTCATTATTCTATCTGTAATGATAGAATACCTCCATATTTATTTAGGACTTTTTATATCAGTCAATAGACTTTTCAGTTTTTTCCACAAAATTCTTGTACATTTCTTGTTAGGCTGACTCTTAGAATATTTGTTGCTATTGAGAATGCCATGCTTTTCACTGTATTTCTTAATTTATTATCATTACTATATAAGAAAAATTGATTTTGTATGTGTGTTGATTTGTACCTTTTCATCTTGACAAACTCTTTTACTAGTTTCAATAGCTTTTGATTAATTCTTTATGTTTTTTCTTAGCTGACAATAAATACTAATGCAAAGAATCATTTTTATCCCACAATTGATTGTGGGATGATTTTTCTCACCATTTATATCCACTGTTACTGTTCTTTGTTTTACGTCATTGGCTAGGATCTCCACTCTAATCATGGCAACTTTATCAAGAATACTAATTTTATTTCCTACTTTAATTGAAATTACTTCAATAAATCACTATTTGATGAGCACTTACTATGTACCAGAGTATACTCTGGGGATATAATGGAAAAGACTTCTGAGGCCCTGCTTTTGTGACACTATTTGTAGTAGAGAAGACATGACATATAAGTAAAGAAACAGATAAATTAAAAAGGTAACATAACTTCAAATAATGTCAAGGGCTGTGAAGAAAACCAAACACTTCAATTCAATGAAGAAAGATCTGACAATAGGAGTAGTACGAAATTAGAAAATACAGCCAGATGAAATTTCTTTAATTATACTTGAGCTTAAACTTAAATTGTGAGGTGTGTTCTGCCATATGAAAATCATGTGATAAATAATTTTTTAAAATAAAAACAAAAGGTCATGTAGATGAGAGTTTCACGTAGGCAGGAATAAGAGCAAGTATCAGAGCTCAAAGACAATATGCATTTGACAGTAGGAGAGGTGGAAAGTAATGGCTGGTATTTAGTATCCATTTTTGTTTCTTCTACAGTAATTATTCTATTTACCTTCTCAAATTTTATTATTTTATACCTTCCCACAAATTTTCACTTTCTGATCAATTTTCAAATGTATTGTTGTAAGCTGATAATGGCATATTCTAAATTTTTTTATATCTGCTCTGTATCTATACTTATTTCCTCTTTTGTATTCCTAATATTGTCTTTCTTCCCTCTTCTTTTATATTAGTCATGCTTGCCAAGCTGCTAGTTTATTTTATTGAGCTTTTCACCATCTTCTCACAACTTCCATGATTTTTTAAAATTTAAATAATGTATTTTTTTTCCTTCCAAGATTTTATTTAAATTCAGGTTAGTTAACATATAGTATAATAATCGTTTCAAGGGTATATTTTAGTGATTCATCACTTACGTATAACACCTGGTGCTCATCGCAGCAAGTACTCTCCTTAATGTCCATCACCCATGTAGCCCATCCAGTCACCAACACCCCTCCAGCAACCCTCAGTTTGTTCTCTGTATTTAAGAGTCTCTTGGGGCACCAGGGTAGCTCAGTCAGTAGAGCATCTAGCTCTGGCTCGGGTCATGATCTCACAGTTCATGAGTTCAAGCCCATGTCAGGCACTGTGCTAACAGCTCAGAACTTAGGACCTGCTTCAGATTCTGTATCCCCCTCTCTCTCTGCCCCTTCCCCACTCATGCTCTTTCTTTCCCTCTATCTCTCTCAAAAATAAATAAACATTAAAAAATTTTTAAAGAGTCTCCTGTGGTTTGCCTCCTTTTTATCTTATTTTTCCTTTCCTTCCCTATGTTCATCTGATTTATTTCTTGAATTCCACATATGAGTGAAATCATATATTTGTCTTTCTCTGACTGACTAATTTCACTTAGCATAATACCCTCCAGTTCCATCCATGTTGCTGCAAATGGCAAGATTTCATTCTTTTGATGGCTGAGTAGTATTCTACTGTGTGTGTGTGTGTGTGTGTGTGTGTGTGTGTGTGTGTGTATACACACCACATTTTGTTTATCCATTCATCACTCGATAGACATTTGGGCTCTTTCCACAATTTCATTATTGTTGATAATGCTCCTGTTATAAACATTGGAGTTCATGTGTCCCTTTGGTTCAGTATTTTTGTATCCTTTGGACAAATACCTACTTGTACAATTGCTGGGTTGTAGGATAGTTCTATCTTTAACTTTCTGAGAAAAATCCACACTGTTTTCAAGGGTGGCTGCACAAGTTTGCATTCCCACCAGCAGTACAAAAGTGTTCCCCTTTCTCTGCGTTCTCAACATCTGTGGTTTCCTGAGTTGTTGTTTATAGCCATTCTGACAGGTGTGAGGTGTCATCTCATTGTCATTTTCATTTGTATTTCACTGATGATAAGTGATGTTGAGCATCTTTTCATGTATCTGTTAGCCATTTGTATGTCTTCTTTAGAGAAGTGTCTCTTGCCTTTTAGCCATTACTAAGTTGGATTATTTATTCTTGGTAATATAAATTCTTTATAGATTTTGGACACTAGCCCTTTGTCTGAGATGTGATTTACAAATATCTTCCCCCATCTCATAGGATACGTTGCAGTTTTGTTGCTTGTTTCCTTCACTGTGCAGCCACCACTGCATCCCAAGAATCAGTCCCTTGATCCTGGTGAATAATTTTTTTAATATATACCGCTGGATTCATTTTGCTAGTATCTTGTTGAGAATGTTTGCATCCATGTTCATCAGTGAGATTGGTCTGTAATTCTCCTTTTAAGTGGGGCCTTTGGTTTTGGAATCAAGGTAGTGGTGGCCTTTTAGAATGAGTTTGGAAGTTTACCTTCCAATTCTATTTTTTTTAACAGTTTCAAAAGAATACATATTAATTATTCTTTCAATATCTGGTAGAATTTCCCTGGGAAGCCATCCGATCCTGGAGTCTTATTTCTTAGGAGATGTTTTATTACTGATTCAATCTCTTTACTAATTATGGGTCTGTGCAAATTTTATGTTTTTTCCTGTTTCCATTTTAGTAGTATCTATGTTTCTAGGAATTTATCCCTTTCTTGCAGAATTGCCCAATTTGTTGACATATAATTGCTCATAATATTCTCTCATAACTGTTTGCATTTCTGTGGTGTTGATTGTGATTTCTCCTCTTACATTCATGATGTTATTTAATTGGGTCTTTTCTCTTTTATTTTTGTTATATTTGGCTAGGGGTTTATCAATTTTGTTAATTCTTTCAAGAGGTCAGATTCTAGTTTTGTTTATCTGTTCTACTCTATTTAAACTTCTATATCACTTATTCATGTTATAATTTTTATTATTTCCCTTCTTTTGCTGGTTTGGGGCTTTATTTGCTAATAAAGCTTTTTTAGGTGAAAGGTAATGTGTATTTGAGATATTTCTTCCTTCTTGAGGAAAGTCTGAATTGTTGTATACTTCCTTCTTATGACCATTTTTGCTGCATCCCAAAGTTTCTGGATTGCTTTTCTTTCATTTTCATGGGCTTCCATGTATTTTTTTAAAATTTCTTCTTTAATTTACTGGTTAAGCCATTCATCCTTTAATAGGATGTTCTTTAACCTCCATGTATTGGTGGCCTTTCCAATGTTTTTCTTGTGTTTGACTTCAAATTTCATTGCATTGTGGTCTGAAAATATTTATGGTATGATCTCAATCTTTTTGTACTGATTGAAGCCTGATTTATGACCCAGTATGTGATCTATTCTGGAGAATGTTCCACATGTACTTGAAAATAATGTGTATTTTGTTTCTTTAGGGTGAAATTTTCTGAATATATCTCTTAAGTCCATCTGGTCCATTGTGTCATTCAAAACCATTGTTTCCTTGTTGATTTTCTGTTTAGATGATCTGTCCATTTTTCTATGTAGGTGTTAATAGCCCCCTACTATTATTGTATTATTATCAGTAAAATCTTTAACTTTGTTATTAATTGATTTATATATTTGGCTGCTTCCAAGTAAAAGGCCTAAATATTTACAATTGTTAGACCTTCTTGTTGGATAGACTTCTTTATTATGATATAGTCCCCTTTTTCATTTCTTGTTGCAGCCTTTCATTTGAAATCTAGTTTATCTGATGTAAGTGTGGATACCCCAGCTCTCTTTCGATGTCTATTAGCACAGTAAATGATTCCATCCCCTCACTTTCAAGCTGGAGGTAACTTTGGGCCCAAAATGAGTCTCTTGTGGTCAGCATATTGATGGGTCTTGAATTTTAATCCATTCTGATACCCTATGTCTCTTGATTAGAGCATTTAGTCCATATACATTCAGAGTAATTATTATAGATATGAAGTTAGTGCCATTGTATTACCTGTAAAATTGCTGTCCCTGTTGATGGCCTCTGTTTCTTTTTAGTCTTTGTTGCTGTTGCTGTTCCCAAGATTAGGGAAGTTCTCAGCTATAATTTGTTCAAATAAACAGTCTCCCTTCCCGTGTCCCAGGCTTCTGTCAGATTCTAGCTCTCAACCCCTCTATGCCTGGGCCATCCACACATCCGACACAACTGCTCTCCTGTTTTATCTCTGGCATATGACAGGGATTCAAAACTTTACATCTTAAAGGACCCAGCAAGGCACAGACCATCCCTTCCTCCAGAGGAGAGCTCTACAGAATTGTGCCTCATGCCATTTTGTCCCAGAAAAGGAGTCTCACAGCCGCAGAGGTGTCTAGAGTTTATGGCGATACACAGGAAAAATCTGCAAAATACGCTCTTGTAAATGCATTCCAGGAAAAGGAATGTTCTCTCCCAGTCGGACCCAGGGGATCTCCACACCACGCTGTCTGTTGTGCATTTTGGGTCTCCCTTGCTTCTTTCCAGGAGCACTGCCACATTACTGGGTCTATTCCAACAAATGGTACAGACCTCCAAAAACTCAGAATTTCAGCTCTACTGTTTTCAAAAACTTGTGATAGTTCCTCATGATTTTCCCATTAATCATTTAGGGAGAGTGCTTTTTTTGCACAAATGCACTGTTCTCTCTCCCCCTTTCTCCTCTCTGTGTGAAAAGATCTCCCAACCCTCTACAGCACTATGGCCTTTCTCTCCCTGAAATCTCTTCTCTACAACACCTACCTGCCACATTCTCTTCCTCGAATTGTGCAGATTGTTCTCTTAATCCTCAAATGGATTTCCCAGATGTTCAAAATGGTTTGATGTTTATCTAGCTGTGTTCCAGGAATGAGACAAGCCCAGAGTCCCCCTACTATTCTGTCATCTTAACAACTCCTCCTAAATAATGTGTGACAACTTCAATGATTTTAAGATATCTTACAAATTTTTTCAGACTCTTTTATTCTTACTGGAAGAATTGATCCAGATTACTCATTTCACTATTGTCAAAAACAAAAGTCCTAAATCATTTTTTGAAAGGCTTCAGCCTTCTAATCTGCTTCAGAGATTTCTGATATAACTTGAGGAATATGGTCATAAAATATTATGTAATAAGTCAAGTAGTTGCTAATAAATAGATAAGATTAAAATTGTGATTTTTTTTTTAAAGATTATAGTCAGTCAACAAACATTTATTCACCAAAAGCCTGACTGCTGCATTTTGGGAATTACATCTTTAGGAATATTCAAAGATAAGTAGTCTATAGTCTCTCTCTTTAAGGTATTCAGAAATGAGAAACCTAATATTAACTCTTTAATGTGATATAAGTCATGCACAGTCCTGGGATTTAAACAGAATGGAAGGAAAATGGAAGGAATACAGATGGAAAGAAAACCTTTCAAATCTTACCTCTACCTAAAAGGACTTTATGTTTGCATAATAGCTTTATTCCTTTTTTAAAGACCTTTTATTTTATTGATCTCTCAACTGTAATCTTTATTTTAATCTTCCATAGTGTTTTGTCTTCTCTAATGTAAAACAGGAGGTAACTTCCCATAAACCATATGCAAAATAGGCATTTCAATGTCTTCAAATTATTATATATCAATCTGCCTGAAAGTTAAGGGAATGGCAAGTAAGATGATAATATTAAGGGCCTTCAGATTACATTCACCTTAAGTCTCCCTGGCAATTAACTGGATCAGTTTCAATGAGGAGGAATTGTGAAATTGGGAGAAGAATGGAGCCTGTTTCGTAACACTGAAACAAATGAACTTTTTGTGAAATCAAATTCTTCAAACTAAACTTAGACCATGATGGTATATGATCAGTGGACATCACAAAGTCTATATTCTTGTCTTTGATTTGTATTTTACTTAAGACCTAGAAATAATTCTATTACAGCGATGCTCATTTCTGGTTCACATAGTGTATGTAAACTAATAACTACAATATAATGTGATTACTTAAAATTCTATGTACTTTCAAAATATTATATGGGAGTAAGGAGAAACCTCTTTCTGGCAGGATCAGAAGGCACTTTTAAAGTTTATGAGTGGGACGCCTGGGTGGCTTAGTCGGTTAAGCGTCCGACTTTTGCTTGGGTCGTGGGTTCGAGTCCCGCGTCGGGCTCTGTGCTGACTGCCAGCTCAGAGCTCAGAGCCTGGAGTCTGTTTCAGAGTTTGTGATTCCCTCTCTCTCTGACCCTCCCCTGCTCATGCTATCTCTCTCTCTCTCTCCTAGAAATAAATAAAAACATTTAAAAAAAATTTGAAGTTTGTGAGTGCCATGTTATGAAGGCTGGATTTTTTACTGAGCAAAAGAGATCGGTTCCCTCTCCTCAACACCCCACAGGAAGACACTCTGTGATCAACAATTATAAATAATTAAATACTAGAGGTAAAAGGTTTCTTAGGAGATTGTTAGAATTATCTAGGAAATAGTGGAGTTAGAGAAGAGGAAAAAGATTATTAATATTTCCAAGTTGGAATTGATTATATCTTTTTAAATACAGAAGCTATTATTTACTTGTAAATATTTTCAAGCATCTAAATTAACCTGGTTGATTTCAAAGCATTCCAGAAACAAGAAGGCATATTCTATCAAGCATGAGGAGAATATCACTGAATATATAAAACTAAAACAAAATATTAACACAAGCTTTTGAAGTCACCAACTAAGATTAGGTAGTATATTAAAATATACTCCATAAATGTCAAGGCAGAAAACAAAATCTTAGGTATGTAAATTTCTCCTGAACCACTTCTTTCACTAAGGCTAGAATGTAAAGCACTTCCAGGACTGATTTCCCAGAATGCATTGAGGACTGGTTTTAACTGGCTACATCAGCTTTCCCTGGAGACCATTTTAAAAATACAGATTCTAGAGGTCTGTTCCTTGAGCTGCTGCCACCAGGAAATCTGCACTTTGTGCTATAACAGTGAGAAGTTAGGTTTGTTTGCTTTTGACTAAAAAGGATTATTATTAAATCTGTTCCTTATGAATAGAATTCTGATATCCAATCCATATTTGCCTCTTCTCCAATCTATATACACATAAACAGGAAGCACATCTTTGTCAACCACTTCCAAAAGATTGTCAAGCTGAGCTATAAATTTGTTCAAGTAAAGATTGGAAATAAAATAGTAATAAAAAATAAATAAATAATAAAATCTAATAAATCATCTATCTTGAAGAAACATCAATTACTATTTCTCTCAAATAAGTATTTTATCCCATTTTAAAGATTTTTCTGAGACAAGGCTAAATTACATCATAAATTATAATTTTTTTTACTATTTAATGAGCCTCAAGAGGAGGTACCATTTTAAGACATTTAGGTTAATCAAGGACATATAAAACAGTCTGGATATTTATTTGGTAAGTAATTGAAAATTGAAGATAGTATATAATAATTATAGACCTCTCAATCTTAGATATCTGTAAAATTCAGTGGTTTTCATAAGTTTTTTGGTCCTGATTTTGGATGGCCCTCGTATAGATATTAAGAGGTCATGTAATTTCATCTTATTTATTTTTTTCTGTATTTTAATGTCTCTGATTCTATACTACAATATTTTATCTTGTTTATCCAAATTCAAACAAATGCTCAAGCCTATAGTATTTTGCCTTATGAACAATTTTGGTCTATTTCTCAGAATTGATCAAAATCTAATTTTTGTTTTGAAAAAAATGTTCATATATATTTATTTATATATATGTGTATGTGGTATATATGTGTGTGCGGATTACTGTGAACAAAGTCTTTATACTTGTTTTTTAAATTATACAGATTTTAAAGTGATTTTAGCTTTCTTGGAAATATTCAGTTCAAATAGAAATGATCTCATGGTTCGTGGGTTTGAGCCCCACCTCGGGCTCTGTGCTAATAGCTAGCTCAGAGCCTGGAGCCTGCTTCAGATTCTGTATCTCCTTCTCACTCTGACCGTCCCCTGCTTACCTTGTCTCTCTCTCTCTCATAAATAAATAAAACATTAAAAAATTTCAAGAAAATGACAATGTTAAGCAGTGGGTGTTGTGGTCAGCAGTTAGCTCAAAATAGCAGCTGGAAAAGAGTGACAGAGCTGCCTTAATCATGTGCTTTAGTTTTCCAAAGAATCTTCCATTAGAGTATAAATCCTTCAAGAGAAACAAAAAGCAAAACCTAAACTTTTCTCATTTCTCATGCTTCTTATCTGAAATCCAGTTGAAATTTAAAAGTATAAGAACTTTCCAATAGTGTAAGATAGATAACATAGATTAGATCAATAATATTAACATTTTAAATGTCTTCATTTTGGATTTGAAAGGCCATCTTTACATTCCTTGTTTAGAGTGTCATTTATGATTATTAGTTATTTCTATTTTTATTATTTCATGGTTAAATGTCCTTTTCAGAAACTCTCGTGTATATTTTTTTCTAAGACCTACAATTACAACTCTCATCTTTTACAACTTTCTCTGCATATATCATAAGCGCTTTAAGTATGATAATGTAAAACTATGATAATGACAGTATTGAAACAAAAATGGGTATGATGAGGAATCTGAGTGCAATCAGAATACCAATTATGACATACTCTCATATACACTCAATTAGATAGAGAAGGAGAGTATTTTTAGACATTTCTTTCACCAAGAAGATATGACATCTAGGCAGAAGGAAAGGACAACTTCATTTTAAGTAAGTGTTTAAATATTTCATAATGACTATAATAAGGGAATAGAGGTTACCTTGATAGAGTTTGCTGTTCTTGTAACAATTCTCTATGGCTTTCTAAAAAGATAAGTTCTTATAATTCTGTAGTTAATGATAACCTATATTTACAAATGATTAGAACATTTTCATTTTAACTTTAAAAAAAGAAATCATGTTCATTTTATTTAGTGATATAACCTATCACCTCATTCACAAAAACAGATTTAAACAATGGTTTTTTAATGCAGTAAGTTGTGCTTAAGATGAAGCCAAATTGAATTGCAGTATAGGATGTATTTTTAGATTACTTTAGAGAAATAATTGGAATATTTTAGTAATACTAACAAGCATGATGGAAATAATTTGTACCATTTCATCAAAATTTACCACAAAATTTCCTAATAATATAATAATTTTTATCCATAACCTTGGTTGATTTTCATTGTAGTATAATTTCATTACATTCCTGTTCACTTCAATGTTCATTGGGACTTCAATTAAAAAATATCTCCTTGGCTTTTACCTAATATTGTAACTTAGGTGGTATAAACAGATGGCCCAATATATGGATCAAATCAATTTTTGACCCATGTTTTCAGGACTAATAGTATAAGCAGAGGAAAACTTTTCAATAGATTTTAAAAAGAACAAATTTCTATGCTACTGTTGGTAGGATTATTCCTGTGGTCTCTAATTTGTAAGTGACAATCAAAAGCTAAAAACAACAGACACTAGGTATCCACATTCTAAATTATCATTGTATATCTAAATTATCATAGTAGTTTCCTGCAGAGGTTAATTGACATTCCCTATCTCCTATATCAGCATTATCCAACAGAAATATAATGCAAGGGGTGCTCGGGTGGCTCAGTCAGTTAAGCGTCTAACTTTGTCTCAGGTCGTGACTCATGATTCTTGGGTTCAAGTACTGCATTGGGGTCTGCAGATAGTGTAGAGTCTACTTGGGATTCTCTCTCTCTCTCCCTCTCTCTCTGCCCCTCCCCACCTTGAGCTTTCACTCTCTTTCAATAATAAAAACAATGTAATGCAAGCCATATGTAATTTAAAATTTTCCTATACTCACATTAATAAAGGTAAAAATGAACACATAGAATTAATTTTAATATCATATTATTTAAATATTCAAAAAATTTCAATATATAATAACTTGAAACCTAGAAAATTTATGTAGTTTTTATATTGGTTTGAAATTTGATGTGTGCTGTACACTTACAGTACATATCAATTAAATCAATCATATTTCAAGACCTCAACAGCCACATGTAGCTAGTGGCTACCATAACAGACAGTGTGGGGTTAGAAAAGAAGAGGTCTCCACTGTAGTGTTTATAAAAAGAAGCTATCAAAAGGCTAGAGAGAGAAGCTCTAACTCATGAACACTGGGATGCCAGTGTCATTGCCAGTGTCATTGCCTTCCCCTGGACAGATAAGAAATAAGTGCAGGCATTCTGTTTCCTTATTATCCATGTAGGGAATATCTGGGCTACATGCCAATCTCCCTCTACTACCAAAAGCAGGAGAAGAAAAAAATGGAGTGAGGTGGTTCAGGGGAAGACTGCCAGGCAGTGAATGGGCCAGGTCACTCTCCTTTGAAATCCTGGTTCCCACAGATGTCCACAAGCCCAAGAATTGGCCCTGGAGAGCAGATCATTTTGAGATCACCAGAGTAGTGAAAGAAAGAAGCTCACATATCAGAAAAATGTGTGATGATGCCAACATCTGGAAGTCAATCAGAAAATTTTTCCCAAACTTCAAGATACTGTGGCAACATAGAAAGCTCTTCTGAGACTCTGTTGATGAGCAGACTGAAGCCACCATCAGACACTAGCACCCTATGGACAGTGGGCCAAACAAAGAGAGGCCAAAAACTGCTCCTCAGCAAGTAAAAGGAGATCTGTCTTTTCCCACTTACTCTTCCACCTCACACTGGGGGAGCCAGCAGGGGGAAGAAGCAGACAGGGAGAGGTATATGAAAAACAGATCATAAACCACACCTCACCTCCCCCTGCAAGTCACTAGAGCCAAGGCTCTATCTTACACTGGGAGGATGAAAAAACAGTGCTCCAGGATTGAGTCTTAAAATGAAATAAGACTATTTGAAAACTGAACTTACTTAATGTTTTAGAAGCCCATCAATGTCATTAAAAGAGGTGACACTTCTGAAGCAAGATGGTTTGATAGAAAAAACTTGAGATCATGATGAGGGGGAAAAAATAAAGCTATAAAGCTTTACACATTTATATCCCAGTGCGTTGTGACTTTTCAATAAACTACTAAATATACACCACTTTAAAAAAATTTTGTGAGTGAAATGTTTAAAACATAACATGTGTATTATAGCTGGGGATGAGACATGGAGCCTCAAGAGAGGTGCTGTGAGACAACTCAACCTAGACGTGTAAAAACAGATTGTGCAGGGCATCAATGCCAGGGAGACAGAACATGTACTTTTTCTTGAAAATAGTGGCCGAAGTTTTTGTTCAGGAAAATGATGCAATTGTATCCTTCAGAAAGATTAAAATATTGGGGTTATTGTAGAGTTTAAAGTAGAAGAAATATAAAAGGCAGAAAGACAAACTACCTAGCAGTTATAACAAACAAGAGGGAATGGGTAATTGCAAAAGTAAGGGAAAAGAAAAGGGAGAATTGAAAAACACTTGAAAAACATTTCTGATAGACATAATGACTGATTGATTGTTAGTAGTACTGTTATGGGAAAGAGGAGATAAAAAGAGCTTTCTGGCTTCAGGTTGAATGTTGCGGGAAGGGAATAATGAATGAATGACTGAAGCAAAAGTGAGGTGTAGTGAAATGGCAAATTAGGCATGACAGCATGTAAACTTTGAGATGCTTGCTGCACATGTCCATCATGCAAGCACTGGAACAAAAGAGAGATGTCAGTGATAGAGATAAAAATTCTGAAGTCAACAGAGTATAGTGAAAGTTTAAACCATGCCAGTGGATGAAATCTCCCTGGAGGAGACTAAAAAGGGCAGACCCAGTAGGGAACACCAGTGTCCCCGAGGCCAAAGGAGGAATGAAGGGAAAGAAGACGTCGTCTTCTTTAGGAAGTTGTTTGTGGCCGTAGTGAAACAGTTTCAACAATCCTACCAGAATCAAAAGATTAAAAACACAGATCAGAAAGTGATTGGAACTTGAAGTGGAGACAGTGGTTGTAGAATAACTCAGAGCTGGAACAGTTCTGAACTGGATTCAAGGAAGTACTTGTGAAGCTTCTTAGGAAATTGATCAGGGCACTAATAGAGGCTATGAATTCTAAAATAAAGATTGTCTGGAGTCCAGGCTAGCCAGATACAATCCTGTCTAGAAACTGGACCATACAACCTTTGTTACCCTTTCTAAGTGAATGATCATTCATCAAATAGTTATGCAAGCTTTATTATTACAAACATGTGCATTAAAAAAATCAGATTGTATTGTAAGCTGCACCTATCAGAAATCTTGAGAACAGTTTAAATATATTTGGAATCACTAAATAGATGGAAAAATTGCTTTACTTTAAGTACATTTCAATAAATTAAATAATTTCCCTTTTACTCTCCCCAGATAATTATTACTTACTACATGTCAGTTTCTATAAACAAAGTACAAAAATTGATGCCAAAATTTAAACAAAATCTTTTTTTCTCTGTGTGACAAGAACTTGAGAGAAAGAGGTGAATCATGAACTATTTAGTCCCTTGTATTTTATTTCATTTAAAATATACCAGCTTGAATATTCACTTCAAAGATCATAGATTTTGTTTTATTTCTAATAGGTATTATCTTCATTCATATTTAAATTTTAAAATCATATTATTAGAGATTTTAATATTCTTATATTCTTTTTAAACCTCTGTATAAAAGCGTACCTTTCAGAAGAGTGCCATGAATATAAGTAAAATCCTGAGTTATATTTTTTAATTTTTTTTTACCTCTGGAAAGCTAAAAGAATAACATGGAGGATTTATTCTAGTTAGGATATACCTGCAATCGTGATACCCATGACCATCCTTTTAAAATAATCTCAAGGCAGAAAAGAAATGGAAACAAAGAAAGCAACTCCATTAAAAAATTTAATCCGTTTTTAAAAAGTCTTTTCCCCTTTATACCATTTAATGTTATAATTTCATAGGCACCCACATTAATGTTTCTTTATAAAGAGATGTTATATGGTAGGATTGTTTAAAATGGAAAAAAAATTAGAGTAAAGTCCAGTTCACCAATAAATGTGATACTTAAAGCTAAAAGATAACAGTGCACAAAAAATGGGTAATTGCCATCTGTCTCATAAAAACACAGAAGCCTACGCAAAGCCAACCAATATGTTCTGTCAAAGAAGTGACTTAAAATATGTTCTGCTAACACTAAAATGGCAATAAGCAATTTGAAGGAAAACGTATACTTGACCAAATTGTCCCCTACAGCTCATAAACACCTCTGCTTGTGCCCTTGGAGTTTATCAGGGCTATGGGAGACATTTATTGACTTTTACTTGATCTCCTATTGCCAAAACACACCAAGGTTAACACAGTTACTCAACACCTTTGATGCAGCCAGGAAAATGTTTGACTGAAAAATGTGTGCAATTTAACAAAGCAAGCAGCAACTGCCTGCAGGAAGTTCTACAACCACAATCATTTCAAAATGTCACAGTTAACCCAGTGCCGTGACAGCTCCACTCTGTGAGCACCCCTCAAGACTGTCTGTTAAGAAGAGAGAGGTCAGCTTTTAAGTGGAGATTTATTTTTACTCCTGAGTTATCCGTTGAACTTGGATCAAATATTGTGTATAGAAAGTCTTGAAATAAAACATATTTCTAATTCTTTGTCTTATATATCTAAATAATTTAAATTTTTTCTGAATGCTCTAGAACAGTTCATATACTGTTCTCTATTTGACCTGTAAGTAATATATATGAACCCAGTTCAAAACATGAATTAGAATACATACTAGAAAGTCAGCTAATATGAAGAATATATTTATAATATTTGTTTTCTACCAATCCTAGCAAGCAAGTCAGTGATTATAACAAATGTAAAAAACTTCCCCATTGCTAGTTAAGAAATTACAAAAATTTTCCGTAAATTAATGTTTTCTTGAATCTTAAAAGTAAAAACAAAACAAAACAACAACAACAAAACAACCTTATTTTACCAGCTAAATGGGTTTACTTGGAAATAACAGAGGAATTGCAATTCAGGACATGCAAGGTATGGCAAACCATTGGTATATCTGGGGATCAAAGTGGGGAAAGTTACTTTATAGAGAAAAGGAGGAAGTTGGGAGAGGCTGCTTTGAATTAAAGTCCATTGTAGGACAGCAAGAGTTCAAAGCTCATTGGCTGAGATGTGATATTTTATTACTGGCTGAGCTTGTTGCTGGGCAAAGGGAAATTCTTCTTGCATCTGTCTAGAATCGTAAAGTAGGCTTCTTCCTGTTAGGGATGTAAGATACCTCTTTTCCTGTTTGGGTCTACAGTGGATGACCATTAGGGTATGAGAGCTCCCCCTTCTGGACTCTCAATTCCATTTGAATTTGGTTTCCTTTATTCTGTTTAACAATTTTAAGAGAGCATAGTTCACACTTTTAAAAGAGAAACCAGAAGCAACAAAAAGAAACTCAGAAGCTAAGAATTTAAAACCTTTGTTGCCATTGACTTAATAAATGATCTTGGGTAAATCAAATTAAATTACACTCCCAGGCAATATCCCTGACTGAAGATGATGTTGTGCCACAGTATTTTCACAACATTGTTAAATGTGCTATTTGTGTTGCTACAGGCAAATCATTAATGAACAATTCAGCTTGCCAGTAATTAAACTTGATTTAAATACTAAATGACCCTACTATGCCAGCCAACAAGAAGAGGTGGTTTTCTTCTATTCCGGCTTATTCGCTTCCATTCCACATTATAAGCAAGATAACTTGCTACTCAGATCACTTTCATTTGGTTTGACTGCCTGCATTCTGCTGAATAAATTTTAAGTTTTTTTTTTTTTTAAAAGGTATAAATGCTTTGGGATAATACAAGAGAACTGGTAAAATTGATATGAATTATAATCACTCTTTCCTCCCTTACTCCCAATTAAAGTTATACTTTGCAAAGAAGACCAATTTCTAAAATAAATATTACCATTGCCTAATACATGACCTAATCCACTATACTCTAATTCCAGCAAATATTGATACAGATCCCTTTACCAGTTTTAGATGAAAGATGCTTCTGCTAGGCCATTTTCTCTATTTGCTGATGCACTAAATATAAAAAATAAGTTTATCCCTAATGGAGTATTTGAAACCTCCTAGGTTATGCACTAGCCTGCTTTCTTAACAAACTGGGTCAGGTTTAAATCAAGTAAAAATACATATTCTTCTAACACATCAAAAGTTACCTGGCATAAAAGTGTATCCATTAGTGGATTCCTATAAATAAAGTGGCATGAGAAAATGTAAACATAATTTTGAGGCCTAGTATAATAGGCTGATGACAAATGTTAAAGCAGATCTCTTTTTATTGACTTTTAACTGACTTCTATTAAGCAATAGAATATAGAGTATGACATTAAGAACACCAAAACTAGGGCAACTGGGTGACTCAATTGGTTAAACATCTGACTTGATTTGGGCATGGTTCATGAGATCAAGCCTCATATTGAGCTCTGAGCTGACAGCACAGAGGCTGCTTGGGATTCTCTCTCTCGCTCTCTCTCTCTCTTTCTCTCTCTTTCTCTCTGGCCCTCTGCCATTCATTTTCTCTCTTGAAATAAATAAATAAACATTTTAAAGACCACCAAAACCACAGCATTTTTTTCATATCTTCATCTATCCATCTAGGTGCTAATATTTAATCATTTTACATTTATATAGAGCTGAGTTTCTTTAGATGTTTTTATGATACTTAAAGGAATATTATTTCAAATTTTACAATGTACTTCCTACACAAAAATACAATCTATGTCTTCCGTGTGACGTTTCCATGTGACATTTCTAATATACAAATGAATTCCAGGTTAGGATTATAGAATAAAGCAGAATCAAGAAGTCCCCAACCCTGTTGCTTAATACAAGGAACATACATTAAATAAACAAATGAATAAACAATAAAAATAAACTGACAAAAATTACTCTGTAGCAACCAAGCAGGCTTATTTCAGAAGCACAAGGAGAAACATATGCCAAAACCAAGCAGGCAAGCATTATCTAGAAGCAGGTGACATGGTATGGGTTTTAACTCTCTTTCCACAGAGCTAGTGACAGGGAAAAAAGGTGTGTCTCAGTAATAGTCTAAGGATTTAAACCTGTATCTTCCAATTTGAGGGCAAGCAGATTAAGACAATGATTAAACAGCCCTGGGAAAGGTCAGACAAAACTTTCAGAAGTAAAAGCCCCTAAATATCAAAGGAAGACCATCTCAAGGTTATAGGTCAGTAAAAAAGGTCACCAAGAATTACCATCTTCCATGGTACTCTACTAAAATGGAGAAGTTGCCCAATCCAGAGGAGTCGACTATCTCCCTGGTACTTGAGCAGAACATAAGTCTTTTACCTAGGTCTGTCTCAGCCTCAACTAAACTATCCCCTTGCCTACTTACATAGTCTGAAACCTTAGAAAAGTACCTTGAAACATCAATTTGAGAGGAAAAAGCAAAGTATTTCCAAATAAAGTGGGCAGATGTAATAATCAAGTTTTGTAGAAGTAATGCTGAATAACAAACAACCTCATAACCTCAGGAAATAATACAATCTGAACTTGTACAAAAAAAACATTTATTTTTCTTACAAGTCTGAGAAGTATGTGTGATACTCCTGGGCTTAGCTGTGAGAGTCTTGGATTGGCTCAAGAATGGGGACAGAATTTAATTCCATTTCATGTATCTCTTCATTCTGAGACTAGCAACTTCCCAGAGCATGTTACTCTCATGGCAGAAGGGAGAAGCCCAGTAAGACAAGTCATCCTACAAGAACATTTAAAGCCTCTGTTCATGACATCCTTGCTCGCATTCCATTGGCACAGAAGGTAAGGTACAAAATCAATGTCACATACTGAAGTTCAAAATCAACAGGGTAGGAAATTATTGTCCTCTCATGGAGCCAGGGAGAGAGTGAACATTTGCAGAAAGACAAATTTACTTATGTTGAAAAGGTACCAACTATAAAAGAGAATTGAGCCTGTGTGGCTCAGTAGGTTAAGCATCCGACTTCGGCTCAGGTCATGATCTCACAGTTTGTGAGCTCAAGCCCTGCATCGGGCTCTGTGCTGACAGCTAGCTCAGAGCCTGGAGACTGCTTCAGATTCTGTGTCTCCCTCTCTCTCTGCCCCTCCCACGCTCGCTCTCTGTCTCTGTCTCTCAAAATAAAGTAAAGACATTTTAAAAAAAGAGAACTAGCTTGTACTATATCAGAACTACAGGATCTAGATTGAACACTTAAATTTATCATTAGTAAGATGAAAAGAACTGGTGTGAAAACTATACAAATATACCACAAAAGAAGAAATTTTAGAAGAACACAATGTAGAGAGCACTGACTGATTTCCTACCAATGTTTTATACTATAAAAGACCTTAGTAAAGCAATTCAATTATGTTTTTAAAAGTAAGAGGAAATATGATAGCTCAAAAATGCCATGTTATAACAAAAAAATACAAAGCAAAAGAGTATTGCAAAGCTAAGAAAATAAGTTGTGAACTAAAAGACACAATTTCTAATATAACAAGCAAACTCTAAATAGCAGGGATCAGAACAGACACGGCTAAAATCAAATACAATTAATGTTGTATAAAGGCCTGTAGGTAATCAAATGAACACAGAGATAGAGGCAATGAGATTAAAACAAGCAGAGCTAGAATGATGGATAAGAAGGATGAGTAAGGAAAAAACAGCATAAAGGTAATGTGTGTTCCTTTAGGAGAGATTCCAGACAAACATACAAAAGAATAAAAAAGCATTCATAGGTATAATATAGGAAAATGATAATCACATGCAGAAAAACTTAAATCTGCAAACTGAAAAAAATTAGTTTTATTTGGAAATTTTGACTTAGAGTGACTGAATAGTAATGTACCAAGATTCAAAAATAAAAAAAAAAGTCCTTCTCCATCCAGCTAACAAGAGTTCACTTCTAAGGGTGGGGGCTGTGAGGTCAGCCTTAGACTTCCTGAGAAATATTCCATGCCAGTAAAAATCGAAGTCGTATTTATGAAGTTCCAAGGGAAAGAAATGGTTATCAAAGGAAAGTGTATCTAGTTAAAAAGAAAAATATATCTAGAAACTGTTATCAAAGAAACTATTATCAAAGAAAAGTATATCTAGTTAAAAATAGTACTCAGCAATGACATGATGCTGACCACAAGATGACTCAAAGAGGTCTGGGGTGCAGAAGTCATGGAAAAAAAGAATGGCAGCAGTAAATCCATTTACATGTAGAACTTAGATGAAAAAATAGGAATTGTGGTGCAGAAAAGAATATAAATATTATGTGCCTTTCCAAAAACAATGAGGGTAAAAGAAAATAAATAATGCTAATTATCTCCTCCTTCAAATATTACTCTCTAAAATCGTATCATTTAACTAGAAGAAAACATGTTGACCCTAAACTCTCAGCTATTTTCATAATTTTCCTTAGTTTAAGGGCCTTTTTAAATAACAAAATCCTCACGGTAAAAATTTTGCTTTAAATTTACTTTCCTTCGAGCTCTTCAAATTATCTTTTCTTGGAGTGCCTGGGTGGCTTAGTCGGTTGAGCGTCCGACTTTCGCTTAGGTCATGATCTCGCGGTTCGTGGGTTCGGGCCCCGCGTCGGGCTCTGTGCTGACTGCCAGCTCAGAGCCTGGAGCCTGTTTCAGAGTCTGTGTCTCCCTCTCTCTCTGACCCTCCCCTCCTCACACTGTCTCTCTCTCTCTCCTAGAAATAAATAAAAATATTTTAAAAAATTATCTTTTCTTAGGATCAATTGAAAGAAGTAAGATTTCATGCATATCGGCTTCGATAGCATAAATATCATGGTGCCATTATTACAAAAGTTTTGTCTACACACACAATTCCCTGGTTCTATAATTCTCTAAGCTCTACTGTCATGTCAGCTTTGTCCTCGGGCTGGCTTTCACTCATTGTCATAAGATTTCCACCAGCAGCAGCCAGGGTTTAATCAGAACTTTTGGGTATGATCATGCTCATTGTTTACTGCATGTCTGTAGGGTGTGCCATTCACACTGTAGTTTATTTTACAGGTCTCATGATGGTGGTCCTAGGTGGAGAATATACATTTGCTTCCCATATCCAACGAACATAAGTCCTGAGGCTGATGCTAATTGGGCCATCCTTGAATGAAGCTCTATAGCCAGGAGATTACCTTGCACTCTTTGGCTTAGAACTGGGTCACACATGCACACACACACACACACACTCACAGCCATCACTAAACTAATCGCTGTGTCTAGAGACATGGATTACCAATCAAGATTGAATTAATTTCACTCAAATCACATAATGCTACACACTGGGCTAGACAGTGGCCTTCACCCTGTGAAAGGGATAAAATAGATGTTTGCAAGACAATCACATTGTCTACTACAGAGAAGTTTCCAGTCAGGCTTAATGTCTAGGAACTGAGATGAGTGCCGAAAATAAATTACTCTACTAATTTTTTTTTTCAAAATTGAAATTATACTTTGTGACCTAAATATCTGCAAATCAAATATAATAGCTATCCCATTGAATGTATCTTCTAAGATTTATAGGTGCCTATTAGAAACAAATAAGTATTCAGAAACAATCTAAGAATCAACTAACACAATAATTTATTGCTAAAGGCATACTGAGTACAGAAGCTCTAAAAGTATTGATTCATTGTAAATAATACCCCAAAAGGGCTGTTTTTAAAGCTGAATTTTAAAGTGTAGTTCACAGATATAGTCTTACCTACAGTGCAAGTATTTTTATGCACAGGAGCTATTTTTCTAGCATTAACATAAATACAGAAATGGCAAACCCTATGCAAAAAGTGCGGCTACAAAACTATAGCCAGTCTATGTGCTGGTGGGCTGTGAAACAAATAGAATCAAGCACACATTAGATCTAAAAATCAGTCTGACAGCTTTTCAAGAAGCAGCACACACACCCTCAGTGGGATGAAGGTGAGGCTTTTAAATGACAGTGATAAATGTTGGAAATGTGGCAGAGCAAATGGCCAAGTACACCATTCCCGTTCAGAATATGAAGTTTTTAGAGTTGGAAAAAGATCCATTAGGTCACTCTATCATTCTTCCATTAGAAACAAAGTATCGAAACTACACTTTGTGTGTTCTGATATCTTTGAAAAGGAGAGTGGATAGACTAGATACAAAAATCTCAAACTATTACAGGACCCAAATCTAGTTTAAAATACAACGATAAAGGTGAAGAAAGTGTTGAACAATTAAAACAACTAAATTAAAAGAAACATTATTGTCATACATTAAGAATTACACTTAAATGTTTCTGACAAAAACTGTACTAGGGTTGGATAAATGACTCATCTTACAAGAACAGAAATCCTTTACCAAGCTAAACTTAAAAATGGATACAGCCGCCAAATTAAGGAGCCTGGAATGAAGATTTCATATTATGAGTGATATGCTGAACATATTTCAAGACAGATGGTCAGCATTTCTGGGAACTGATGATCTCCTCCTGACATAATAATGTGTGACATCATCACTTTATAGCAGAGCCACTATCACCTGCAGAGGCCCCTCCACTCCCCAAAAAGACAAGTCACTAAGCACCCGTGCCCTTCCTGTTTTGCTTCAGTCCCAGATGAGTGCCATTCATGTAATTATTTATTTCTGATTTGAAATTTAGGGCAATGGCTACATTGTGTTTGTTAAAATGGCCTATATTTAATTAATTTCTAAGACTTCATTTGTTTTTCCTTATCATTTGCAGGAAAAGGGAAACGCCAAAAATGATTTAAAGTGAGGATGAAATTACCTCTTTTATAGTTCTGATTGTTAACCTAGATTTATATGCCTTCAGAGAATCTTCTTCTAAATGTTAAAAGGGGTCATATAGAAACAGTTTTCAATTTAAACAGATTGAAAGCCAAGCATCCACTTAAAAGTTGGTTAATACTTCGAATGCATTTTTCCATAGAAACAGTATAATAAAAGTGTGCTTTCCTATGCATTAAAAGACAATGGGTAGCAACTCTTTAAAAAGACATGTTTTGCATTTATATTTTTGATTTTTGCTATAAAAACTACTTTGGCTGTCGTGTACCATGAATTTTTGCTACATGAAAACCTGTACCTAAAACATGTCTGGCACATAATAAAAGCTCAATAAATATTTGTTAAATAAATACACACGATCAGAAAATTTAGAAACCACTTACACTGAACCAAAGCTTCTATTACCTTACATATGACTTTTCCTTCTAACTGAAATATTAAAGTCAATTGAAAAAATACAATAGGCAAAAGAAATTGTGATACAATGAAAGAAAACACAAAATAATGTGTCCCAACACTTAGCAGGAAATAAAGTAATTTTTTAAAAAAGCAAAGAGGCAAGAAAGCAAGCAAGCAAGCAAGAAAAAAAATATGCTGAATAGATTAAGAATGAATTTAAGAGTTTTCTAAATTCACAATTGTTAACACTGGTTTACAGGTATAGCTAATTAGATTTAAAATCTACTTTATCAGCATGGATAATTACCTAAAATACCATATTTTCCTAAAATACCATGTTTTCTTTAACCAGGGGCTAAAGAAACATCAAGTGACTTTAATATTTCTACTGTTGTGGTGATTGGAGAATAACTGTTGTATTGCTTACTTTATGAATATGGTTTGTTTTTAACAGGAAAGAGATTTTAAAAATCGAAGTCAAAGGACTGTGGTCCTGCTACGTTAAGTAGTATTACTGGAAAGCTCTCAGGCTCAAGCCTTACCAGTCGCATTAATACAGTTTATATCAGAGCCCTGGCGGGACACAAGCAGCACACTCAAAACAGTGGCTGAAGAAACTTTTAGTAAGGAATCTATTAATAAAGGCATGGACAACATTAAAGAAAACTTACAGGAATAGTTAAAAATCCTGTGCAAGCAATAGTTACTATTTAAGGGATAAAGGGAGGGAGCAGTTGCCAGAAGGCTGTGAGTCTTGTAGCTGTAGGAGAGAACCTTTTGAAAGGAATTCTGGCTTTGTGGGGAGAAACCAGAAGGGAATAAATACCCTGAACTTTCTTTCCTCCAGCCCTCTGATCATCTCAGTGGTGAGACAGTCTATAGAGGTCAGCTTCTCAGGACACAGAGCAGAAAGAGAAGTGGATAAAGAGAAAATTGAGGGGCAAATGAAGAATAGCCAGGATTTGACCGGTAGAGAGAGGAAGAAGCCTGGGACTACACAATAGCAGGGCAAAAGAAAGGAGCTAGGCTTTAAGTTTGGCAGCTAACCAAGAGCCCGGTAGTGAGTGTGATGCACTTTGTCCAAAAGGTTCTAGCTACCATGAGTTTCTTTTGGGTGGCTCAGAGATTTCATCAAACAAATGCAGCAAAGCAGAGCGAGTTCCTGTAACAGATGTGACCTGAGATTGGTATCCAATTCACCCACAGTGATAAAAGCAACTGGGAATAAAGCAAATCTCACCTATGTCCCACTACCAGCCAGGGCAAAATGATGCGTGAGCATGCTAGCCTTAGTTAAGGGTACAGGTCCACGCTCATAGGAAACTGAACCACTAAGGAGAGAAACTACCAGAATAAGAGGTTCTTGAAAAATTATATGAAAAGGGGATTACCAGAGAGTAGGAATTCAACAAGCACAAAGACTCCCAGGGCTCATCCAATGCAAGTGGATATTGGACGTACCACAGGTGAATGGAAATTATTGAAACAATCTGCCTTAACCAACATAATTCTAGATGCTGTTCAGCATGTCACTTGAAGGTGAAAATATCATTGACTTAGCTGATAGGAGTTGGAAGATTGAGAGGCTGGAAGTGAAATAATGATTTTATCCTGTGAAATATTAAGCATTTTTTAACTTGTAAAGTAACACGTGAATACTTTCTTCTAGTGGTGAAAGAATAGAGAACCATGTACAGAAAAAAGTGAAACCCCTTTATTGCCATTTCTAATAGATATGTGTGTTTATATATATCACTATTGTGTAGTTTAGGACATTTTATAGAGAGAATATATAATTTTTATTTAGTCAACACTCTCCCTATGTCATTTTAAGAAATGTTTGTCTCTTTTTTAAGTTTATTTTATTTATTTATTATGACAGAGAAAGCAAGTGAGGGCAGAGAGAGAGGGAGAGAGAGAGTCCCAAGCAGTCTCCACACTATCAGTGCACAGAACCCAACGTGGGGCTTGAACCCATGAAGCGTGAGATTATGACCTAAGCAGAAATCAGGCAGGAGACACTTAACCAATTGAGCTATCCAGGTGCCCTACAGATGCTTTTACCATTTAACAAATGACATATTGGAAAACTTTTAATACTAATACAAAAATAAATCCTTTGTCTAGAATATACATATAGCAAATGATAATTCTTCTAGGAACCCTTGCCTTTTATATTATGACACTGTTTATTTAGAGAAATTTAAAACTTTTATATAGACATTTTTTTCAATATTTTCCTTGATATATAATTAGAAAGTTCTTCCTTTCCCCAAGTTTTTAAAAATATTATTCTATATATATTTTATACTTTCAAAAATTTTATACAAATAACTAAGCTGCATAGAAACATTTTAATGTATGATATGAAGTAGGGGATACAACTTATATCAAGTATATTTTTGCAACAGTGTTCTTTCTAAATTGCCATAATTAATAATCACTAAACCCCACATAAGCATGGATCTGCTTCTCAAGTCAGTTCTGCTTCAGTAGTCAATGTGGCTCTCTTCCTGAGGCAGTATTACTATCATTTATTTACTGTGTCTTTATAGCTTATTTTTACTCTATATCCAGTGTTAGCATCAGAATTATGCAACTCTCGTGAATGAATTAAGAAAATTTCCATATATCTCTGTGTCCCAAAGCAGTTTCAAAAATATGGAAATTACCTGTCCTTTCAATATAATGTGTAGGGCAATATTGATAGAATATTTGAAAATTTGTAGAACAAATTTCCCATTAGTATTTTTTTCAGAAACTTTTTGGCTAAAACTTTCTTCTGAAGGAATTGTAAAATCAAGTTCCAGAAAAGGTCCTTTTGAGGTTTTTAAGAGAATATCCCCTAAATAAGTACTTTAATTTGGGAAAAAAATTGACTTTTGAAAAAAATATTTGGTCTTGGGTGCCTGGGTGGCTCAGCTGGTTGAGCATTAGACTTCAGCTCAGGTCATGATCTCACTATTTGTGAGTTCAAGCCCCACATTGGGCTTGCTGCTCTCACTCTGTCAGTGCAGAGCCTGCTTTGGGTTCTCTGTCCCCTTCACTCTGCCCCTCCCACTTGCACTCTCTCAAAAATAATAAATAAATATTTTTTGAAAATATTTGATCTTCCCATCCAATAAGTTAGTAATCTCTCCTCCAGTCAGAACTTCACTCTGACAATAAGCATAGAGTATCTTATTATTAATTCAGGCCCTTTTTATGCCCTTCAGTAGGTTTGACTCTTTTTTTTTAATGGTTATTTATTTTTGAGAGAGCAAGGGGGTGAGGGGCAGAGGGAGAGGGAGAGACAGAGGATCTGAAGCAGGCTCTGCAATGACACAGCAGAGAGCCCCATTTGGGGCTTGAACTTACAAACTATGAGATCATGACCTGAGCAGAACTTGGACACTTAACCAACTGAGCCATCCAGGTGCCCCTCAATAGGTTTGGTTCTTTTTTTTTTTTTACTTATTTCTGAAAGAGAGAGAGAGTGAGCAGGGGAGGGTCAGAGAGAGAGGGAGATACAGAATCTGAAACAGGCTCCAGACTCTGAGCTGGCAGTCAGCACAGAGCCTGACACGGGGCTCGACCCCAGGAACCATGAGATCATGACCTGAGCCAAAGTGGGACGCTTAATCGACTGAGCCACCCAGGCACCCCTCAATAGGTTTCATTCTTATAGTTCTCGTGCACGTCTTGTTAAGTTTATTTCTCAAGTTTTTACATTTTTTATTGCTATTCTAGATGCAGTATTTTTTTTTTTTAATATTTCTTGACTGGTTAATTCCATTAAACAGAAAAGCTATAGATTACTTAAAGTTCATCTTTACTCTGACCACCTTTCTTTTTTTTTTTTTTTTTACAAATAGTTTATTGTCAAATTGGTTTTCATATAACACCCAGTGGTCATCTTCACAAGTGCCTTCCTCCATGCCCATCTCCCCCCTCTCCCCCACATCCATCAGTTCTCAGTTTTTGTCAGCATTCAAGAGTCTCTCATGGTTTGCCTCTCTCCCTCTCCCCCACCATTTCCCCCCTTCTTCTCCCCCTTGTTCCTCCGTCAAGTTCCTCCTAATCCTCCTATACGTGCAAACATATGGTATTTGTCCTTCTCTGCCTGACTTATTTCGCTCAGCATAACACCCTCAAGGTCCATCCATGTTGCTACACATGGCCAGATTTCATTGTTTCTCATTGCCATGTAGTATTCCATGGTATAGATAAACCACATCATCTTGATCCATGCGTCCGTGGATGGACACTTAGGCTCTTTCCATGTTTTAGCTATTGTTGAGAGTGCTGCTATGAACATTGGGGTACATGTGCTCCTATGCCTCAGCATTTCTGTATCCCTTGGGTAAATTCCTAGCAGTGCTATTGCTGGGTCATAGGGGAGTTCTATTGTTAGTTTCCTGAGGAACCTCCACACTGTTTTCCAGAGGGGCTGCACCAGTTTGCATTCCCACCAACAGTGTAGGAGGGTGCCTGTTTCTCCACATCCTCGCCAGCATCTGGAGTTCTCTGATCTGCTCATTTTAGCCACTCTGGCGTGAGGTGGTACCTCAGTTGACCACCTTTCTTTTATTAGGTCGAATATACTTCAGTTGATGTGTTGGATATTACTTTTCCTTAGGTAGTCATATCAGTCGCAATGTGTCTTATTTTCATTATTTTAAATCTTATTATTGCTTACTTTCTTAGGATTGGATTGGCAGTTTAGAGCACTGCTGAGAAGCAGTAGTTTTGGGTGTTGTCTGCTTAATAAGTATGTCTTTAATATTTCATTATTAGGCAAGATGTTTGCAGTGGATAACTGCATATATATGTTATCATCAGGTTAAAAAGGTTTTTTTCTATCCTTAACTTGCCAAGAGGTAGTTCTGTTTTTAGGTTTTGCTTACTTATTTTAATAAGAACTTAATATTTGAAACATATAAATGGTTTTGTATATTTGAAAAATCTCAGAATCCTTCCTTCTTAAGCTTTTAATTTAGTGAATTATATTAACAGTTTTTCTAACTTTTCATTATACATACAATCCTGGGTTAAATGCTAGTAAATCATAATGATTTTCTAATTAAAATTTTCATTGAGCATATTGTATATTTAAATGTAGCTGTAAGAAATAACAGAAAGATTAAGAACACTTTACTCAGTTTCTACCAATAGTAATATTTGTAAATCTACAGAATATTATCATAACCAGGATCTGAAATTGCTACAAGCCACCAATCCTATTCAAATTTCCCATTTAGCTTATACTCATTTGTGTGTGTTTAATTTAATACAATCTTATCATATGTGTAGGTTTGTGTATCTGTGACCATTGTCAAGATATTAACAGAGTATCTTTCCAAGAATCATTGCAAGACTATATCCTGTTGACCTTTCATAACCCCATCCAACCCCTTCCCCTCACCACACTCCATCCCTGATCCCTAACCCTGGCAAACTACTAATCCTGCCTCCATTTATAAAAGTTTGTCATTTCAAAATGTTAAATAAATTGAATCATACAGCATCTGACCTTTTAGGATTGACTTTTTTTTTTTTCTTTCCAAGCTTGGTATACATGTACTATAGTTTAACTGTTTACTGTTGGATATCTAGGTTGATTCTAGTTTCTGGCTATTATGAATAAAGCTGCTAAGCACATCTGTGTACAGATTTTTATAAGAACTTAAGTTTTCATTTATCTGGGATAAATTCCCAAGAATAAAACTGATGAGTCATGTAGTAACTGTATGTTTAGCTTTGTAAAAAACTGCCAGATTGTTTTCCAGACTACACCATTTTACATGGCCATCAATGTATAAGTGATAGCATTTCTCTGCATGCTCATCAGCATTTGATGTTGTCACTTTTTTGTCTTTTTGATAGGTGTGTGGTCATTGTAGTCTTAATTTGTATTTCCCTTATGGCTAATGACGTTGAATAACTTTTCATATGCTTGTTTGCAATCTGTATGTCCTCTGCCATAAAATGTCTGACTATGCCTTTTCCCATTGTCTAATCTAACCTTTTGAGGGTTGCCTGGGTGGCTCAATCAGTTATGCATCTGACTTTGGCTCAGGACATGATCTTGTGGTTCGTGAGTTTGAGCCCTGTGTTGAGCTCTGTGCTGACAGCTCAGAACCTGGAGCCTGCTTTGGATTCTGTGTCTCCCTCTCTCTCTGTTCCTCCCCTGCTCATGCTCTGTCTCTCTCTCTCAAAAATAAATAAAGATTAGAAAATTTTGACTTTTTGGATTTTACTGTTGACTTTTGACACATATACACACACACTCAAGGTATACATATATATACATACACATACATATGTATATATATCTCTTTTGAAAAATTATATAATATATATTTAATATATGTGTTAATAATATATATAATTATATGAATTATATGAATATATATATGTATATATATATATATTCTAGGTACTTGTCTTCTGTTGAACCTGTGGTTTGCCAATATTTTCCCCATCTGTAACTTGTCTTTTCATCCATTAAGAAGCCTCTCACAGAGGAAAGGCTTTTATTGTGATAAGACCCAATTTACCAACTTTAAATTGTGTTAAATCCTCTATCTCACGAGTTCACAGCTGGGTTCTGAAGAAACTTAACACTAGGTATACACCTAGTGACCAATAGACATGGAGGAAGATCCTGACAGAGGCTTACGTTAACTTCTTGGAAACACGAAGACTAGAGAAGACAAAAATTCTTAACAGGAAGCTTTAGAAAGTATAAAGGAATTTGGCAATTTCAAAAAAAAAAAAAAAGATTTTTAGAGCATCATCCCAGATGTCCTCATCCCAGTGTCAGGCTCTCATTCTTTCCTAAATAGGGCCTAAGCTGACACAGCTGAACTGTTTCAACAGGTATTTAAATTTTGGAGCTCAGATAGATACCCTGCCAGTTAAGTTCGTATCCTAGTCTACATTTTTCTCTGCTCTCCCACTGGAGGAAATGAGGCCCTCATTCTCAGCTACCAAGGAAACCCTTAAGCTTTCACACCTTTCACACTTGGATTTCAACGGACAGTTCATCACTCTCAGCGTGTTATCTTTTCTAGAGTTTCATTATAGCTTAGCAATAACCATTCAATCCCACTAATCTTACAGATATTTTTTTTCATATTTTTCAAATGCTTGATACATTATACCAGCTAATGCTTTCTCTTTCACAATTATATGAACCCAAATTCATCATTATTTTTTCACAAATTGAAATTTTTACAATGGGAACACCAGTTGTGCCAGGGGTTACCTGTGTCCTACCCACCATCAGTGTGATAGGAGGGTCATTGCTGGAGGGTGAGTACTTCAGCCTTCAAATATTATATTATTGCCCTTTTTCTAGACCACTCCTGGCACCAATTGTTGCAGTTTTATTTCTCCAGGAAACAAATTCTGAGACAGAGTTTGTTGTTCAAGTTGTTTATCATGAAGTGCTCTTGAGATCCACATGTACAGAAGAAAGGAGGAGGAACAGGACTGGATAGTGAGAGAATAGTTGAGCTTCGAGGTAGGTCAATAGATTTGATTCATCCAACCTCACAGACCTCAGAGAGAACCATCAAATTGTCCTGTGTTCTGGCAAAATGTTCAGGCCCTCTTACCTTCATTTAGTTTTTGGATATGAGACACCCCTGAAAGGGCATAAAATTGGGCCAGAAGCCTCCCTAGGCCCTCTAACTAATGCATGTCTGTGCGGGATGTCAGATGAAGTCTGTCCATTGACAGCACACCCCGGAACTGGGGCAAGCAAACATCCTTATTCGAAGGGAGATTAGAGTGGCACATCTGCATATCCTTCCCAAATGGTCAAATCCAATGTCTACATGTAGAAGAATACACCTACTCACCAGGAATCGCTGGCAAGGGGTATGAAGAATTGAAACAATTAATTCAATCTACTACACCTGTGTTGATGGTCACTAAGTGGATTACTCCTGCCTTGAATGAAGAAAAATGTCATTTTTAGTGTGAATGAGAAAGCACTGTAGAATAAAGAAAAGGAAAGAAAATACCATCTAAAAGACTACATGGATGAGTCTGACTGAAAATCGTTAACTGAGGAATCTAAACAATTCCTTTAGAACAACTAAGAGAAGTAATTTCTAGATCTTCAACTTCCATATGTCCTCTTTCCTAAAATGAATCTTGTTGGTAGTATAATTGTAGTCAAGGAGTCATGATGTTTCTCTTAGCCTTTCCCCAGTGATGGATTAGCACTGGTTCACACAGGCTGAAGAGATTCAATTGTTAAATTTTCAGAAATTTTGCAAGCCAGTTGTTAAGCACAGCTGTTACTAAAAATTAAGTAATATGAACATAACAATCAAATAAATAGTGTTAAAAGCCAAAGATAGCAAATACTCAAAGCTCATCACATCCCTTTAATTTTACATTTTTACTATTATCTATTTTTGAGATTATTTACATCTACTATATCTATTTGTTGGAAATATTATATTATGGTATTCTGCTACACATCTCTTCCAAACTCCACACGCAGTGACATCCCCTTGGTCACCTGAACTCACTAAGTAAATCAATAAACACTGCAAAGGAGTTTGGTTGACTGTTCATTGATTAGTTACACTTTACAAAGTGAAGGAGAAAATGTTAAGAATTCAGATAAAATTTAGAAGTGTCCATTACTTTGTGCATAGTACAAAAAGAAATGAGGGAGTATTCTTCCAGGAATTGAAAATTATGATCCAATTCAGCTAAGAAATCACTCACGTCATTGACAAACAAGTCAAATTCTGACATGTTTTGTTGTTCCACTTTCATCTTTCTTGTTACTGTAAACAAATTATCAATTAACATTCATGTAGAACTGTGTTCATCCATCAATTGCAATCAAGAATTGGCTATGGATACAAGAGTTTGCCAAAAACCAGCAAAAGCATCCTGTGAGAATCAATTTCCCTTAAAGAATTTATAATTCTCTATGGAATTTGTCTTTCCTTGTCATCTGCAAAACACAATGTTAGAGTGTTCTGAATTCATGTCTAATACGTTTTATTATTACCTGAAAATTGTATGCTGCACATTGTTGATATCAATAAATTTGTAATAACTTATATATATATATATGTATATGTACACTTTTTTTCTTAGAGAGTCCGTTGTTCAACTTTTACTAGCATACCAGTGCTACCACCTCATCCTCCATTGCCCTTCTTTCACTCTACATCCATTTTATGGTGCTTTGCTCCTGAGTGTTAAGTCCTTGGAAGTACCAAATGGACCCACAATTAAAATATTGGTGCCAACTCAAGTTCTTTTAATGAACACATCATAAACTTCACTAGTGCTTTTTGTCTTTCCTTGTCATCTGCAAAAGCACAATGTTAGAGTGTTCTGAATTCATCTCTATTAAAGAGTAGTAGTGAAGATAATAAAAAAACATTTCATTTAGTGACTTCAATTTCCTTCCTTTTTAGCATTCTAAAAAACTGCAATGCTTTTGATGTTGAGTTCCATGCTAGCAAAGGAATTATTATCAGTAAGAAATATTGAAGGTGGCATGCTTTATTTCACTTAGGAAGCAAACTCATGTAACGAACCCATTCTTTAGCTATCTTTGAATTCAAAAGTAAAATGGTTGTCATAATAAAATGTATTAACATATTTATTGAATTGAAAAATAGTCAGGCTTTTCTGACAGGAAATAAGACTGATTTGGCTGATTGACTTGACAATGAGAGCTGGCTTTGTCAATTAGATTTCATGACATTTTCCAAAACTTGAAGAGGCCAAATCTGAAGTTCCAATGTTTTCACAAGAGTGTGTTCAATAAATATGGTAATAGCGTTTCATTCAAAATATTACATAGGAAAAGGCATATTGAATTAGTAATATTTCTATTTTCTGAATATATGCCTCTAAGTGAAAAAGTAGCAGGTATAATTAAATCATTTAATAAGAGTAAAAAGGCCTTCTGCAAATATGATTATTTTTTCTAATCCTTTTTTGGACAAAGAGATGAAGACTTGATCAAATTGGTAAATAATCTTAAACTACTTTTTTCATGATAGATCATTAGGTGACATTAGTATGTAACACACAAAAAAAATTCAAACAATTAAGATTATTATTGGAAAAACTCTTTTTGTTTCTATTTATATGTAACCAGAATTGCTCAGTGATTACTTTTAGAAATGTGAAAATAACCTAAGAATTTATTCCTACCTCTTCTTTTAGTAAAAATTACATTTTTAAAAAAAGTGTTATCTGTTTCATTAAGACATGTATTTTTAATAAAGTTGTTTTATATGTTTTAAATTATATGTACCAAGATTTTAATAGTTTGTGCTATTTTGAGTGACTCTTTAAAAATAAGTATAATGGGGGCACCTGGGTGGCTCAGTCAGTTTTGTATCCAACTTCAGCTCAGGACATGATCTCACAGTTTTTGAGTTTGAGTCCCACATCGAGCTTTTCTCAGATTCTGTGTTTCCCTCTCTCTTTGCCCCTCCCCTGCTTGCACTCTGTCTCTCTCTCTCTCAAAATTAAACATTAAACACTTTTAATTAAAAAAATAATTATAATGATCAGTCAGTCCAGAGGAATTTTTAATATGTAAATTCTATAGTCACTAGAAAATTTTATATGCATGTGTTCATATTTGTATAAGCTATCTACATAAAAATTTTTTATTTTTTGTTTTTGTTGCTGAGAAGTTTAGATGATAAATAGATCTTATATAAGCATTAAAAGTTTATACATTAGGACAAATTTTAAGTGAACTCGAAGGAAAATTAGTGTAAAAGAAAAAAGTAATGATGTAAATGATTACATAAAAAGAGCTTGCTCATGTATTTTTACATAGACGATGTGATATCAAATCACTGTGACATTTACTCATGTGCAATTTAAGAAATAAAACAAACATAGAGGAGAAAAAGAGAGGAAAAACAAGGAACAGAATCTTAACTATAGAGAACAAACTGATTTATTACCAGAGGGGAGGTGAGAGGGAGGATATGTTAAATGAGCGATGGGCCTTAAGTAGTACACTTGTGATGAGCACTGAGTATTGTATGAAAGTATTAAATCACTAAGTTCTACACCTGAAACTAATATTATCTTGTATGTTAACTAACTGGAATTTAAATAAAGTCTCTTAAAAAAATAAAACAGAACCAAAAAAGTTGACATTTAGATTCCACTGAAGATTTTAAGTGAACAATTAAACTATTTTACTTAAAAATTTAAGTATGTAAATTGTGTCAGAAATTATATATTTTGAAACTACCTTAAAGTTATAAAGAATTTTAGTTGTTAACTTAAAAAAATGTATGAGACATATTTTTTAACAATTCCTTTAAGTGGTATGTGAGCTACAAAGAGTTGGGCACTACTAAGATAAAACATCTAAAAGGAAGTGAGTTAAGAGATTATAATTTAACAAATAGTGAAGCTAATGTATTTTTTGAAAGATATTATTTGGACAGCCAGAAATTCTTTGATAAATTAAGAGTGAGATTCTGAGAAACTAGATGACAGAAAAACCTGGCAGCTCATTTACTATCCAGGAAATTCCCTAAAAAGGTGTCCTGAGAAATCTAAATACTCACTAATATTACTGATATGTCGAAGATTTAGAGAAAAGTAACTTCCTGATACAACCAGCCTGTTTTGTTTAGTTAAATCCTGGAAAATTGTGAAAGATTTGAACTTGATTTAAGTGCACTAGGAATTGGGCTGCGTGATGGCAGTTGAAAATGGCAGTTGGGTGAATATAAGGTAATCACATATTGTCAGAAAAAAGTTTCTGATTCTGACTGGAAACAGATTTCTATTGAAAATACGCACTAACCCATGCTCTGATTTAAGTGGTTTCTTGTAAATATTACGATTCTTAGTAAAAAGCATATTTCACCAGTTCTGATGAAGGCTTAGCATAATCAGATATACTACATGCAATTCTACTATTTTTAAATCTTTCTTCTCTGTTCCTGTTCTTATCCCTACTTTTTAGGAATCATTTTGAAATGGAAAAACTAGGTTGAGTCTACATGCATTTTCATGTCCTAGGGAAATTTGTACTCAGACAAGAGTGCTGCAATGTCTTATGTTAAATAAAGGAACTAGAGAAGAGGAAAGAAGAATCATTGCATCCTTACAACACATGCTTGAATAAGAGTGGATCAGAAATAACTCTTTATTAAACCATTTATTACACATTCCACCCTGTCATCAGTCATCATTCACTGGTTTCCTTGGGATCAGAAACTATACCAATTCATTTTGCTTATTACTCAGAAGTGCAACAAGTAAAACAGAAACCTAATGAATGCTGTTGGTAATTATCATTATTAGACAATTTAAAAATTACTCACTCAACTCCTCTTCAGAAAAATTTTGAATCTGGATATACTTGGTTCTCAGATTTTATGTTTTAGTTTGAATCTTGGAAAAATTACTTGCAGTAAGTCAGAATTTTTCTTACCTGTCCATTCATTCATTTAACAAAATTTATTGAATGTAGTGAATTCTATTTGCCAAGTCATATATAGAGTACTGATTATTTAAAATAAAAGTAAATGTGGTGCTTCCCCCAGGGAACTTGCAACTGAGTGGACAAGAACAAGACCACTATTGTAAGTGTAAATGTAACATATAATTGTGCAAGTGCTCTGAATCAATCACAGCAAGAGGACCTACACAGATTCGGTGCTCAGGGAAGGCATTGAAAGAGTGCCATGTAAGCCCAGACCTGAATGACCAGAAGGAACCAGAAAGTGCCTGAACGATTAAACTGAGACCATTGTGGCCAGAACTCAGCGGTTACAGGGAAAGTGTGAAGGTTGAGTTTCAAGAGACACATACAGAATAGTTTTTACATGGTCCATTAAGGAGTATGGATTTCTTTTAAAGGGACCTGAAATATCATAAAAGAATTTTTTTAAAAAGAAGAATTAAAGACTCAGAATTATGTTTTAAAATGTTTCTTTACTGGAATTGTCAGGAGTACATTGGAGAGACTTTTGTTTGCAATAGTATAGTTCATAAAATACCATGATGTATTCATGCAGCATAAAATATGGATAAAACATATTTTAATGCATTCTAGGCTCACAGAATGTAAGGGAAATCATAGGGAAAAAATGGAAAGAAAAAAAGAGCTGAAGCTGGTAGAAAAGGGGAATAGAAAACTAACCTAGATATGGAGATGGCCACTGAATAACCCAGAAGTTTTTTTTCAAAAATGGGAGTGTTCTAAATATCACTGAATTCACAAATAAAGCCATTTGCCTTAAGGGGGAGTTAGAGTGATTGGGGGAGCAGAAGAGCCTATCACCCAGCAAAGAAAAAGAAATAAAACATATATCTGGAGTAAATATTCCAAATCAAATTCTATTGCCTTTCTTTCCCTAAAGTTTAATAGAATAAAATATAAATTTCATACTTTCCCAATTTCTTGTTCTGCTCAGTGCCTGACAGAGAAGATTTGTGGGGAGTTGGGTTTCCTTAAGATTGGAGGAAGATCTCAGGAATCAAATTAGTTTAGAGCCAAGATTTCCTTAGACTAGTGATGAAGTTAATGTAATTCCATAGCCACTAAATGCAGAAAACAAGCCAATTTCCAAGTCTTAGGACAGTTATCTCAGGTGGAATGACATTCCTGCATCTCAGGGCTTAGGACTGCCAAAGATCACCAGAAACTCAGTGCTGAGTAAGAAGCGTGGAGGGGGACACACACACACACACACACACACACACACACAGAGGAGAATATCTTGGTTTCAGCCTCACTAGGATGCAGTTGTCCAGAATTCATGACCTAGGGATTTATACTCAAATTGTCAAGAGATTGTCACAAAAGATTAATTTTGACACTATGTGTCTAGCAAAGTTGGGAGATAAACATCTGTTCAAACTCTTTCAAAGTACGTGTGGTGGTGTTATGCTGAGCGAAATAAGTCAGGCAGAGAAGGACAAATATCATATGTTTGCACGTATAGGAGGATTAGGAGGAACTTGACGGAGGAACAAGGGGGAGAAGAAGGGGGGAAATGGTGGGGGAAAGGGAGAGAGGCAAACCATGAGAGACTCTTGAATGCTGACAAAAACTGAGGACTGATGGATTGGGGGGGAGGGGGGATGGGCATGGAGGAGGGCACTTGTGGGGATGAGCACTGAGTGTTATGTGGAAACTAATTTGACAATAAACTATTAAAAAAAAAAAAGTACGTGTGGTGGGGGAGGGTGCAATTAAGATTTAATTTTTTCATTCTTCCAAAGTTTAGAAATTTGGAACAATGGCAGCCCTAGTCACCAGATCTTATCTGACACAACTTACTTTCTCACACAGTTAATACCAAACATCTTAATTTCCGGTTCCCCTTAGGACTATTTTAGGAGTCCCCGTTATTAAACTGAAGAGGACTTCTGTCATATGACATAACCCCTACAATTTCCTACAACCAAACATCTTCAGCTCAATGTTACTGCACCATTCTTACTGCAAATCACAAAATAATTGCTTAGACCTATGGAATCTGCCCCCTTTGGAGCGCTTCTCTCTCATATGTAGTTAACAAATTCAAAGCCAAAGTGAGAATACATGTTGGGTTTTTTTTGAAATTTGGAAAAAACCACATAAATTCAAATTCAATCTCTTCATACATCTATCTCTTAGCTATGAAGGCAGGTCAAAAAGACACAGAACAACAAAATATAAAACAACTTATCTACAGCATCAACCTAGGCCTGGAACTAACAATTTAAAGGAAGACCTTTACATCTGGTAGGATTTCGATGCCCTTGAAGTTTATGACTCTCCTTCCCTTAGAGTTGAATCTTTGCTTCTGATGTGCTTGCTTACTAAACCCTCCAGACTCCTCTTAACAGCTTTTGAGATCCACCTACAACTAAAATAAGCATGTAGGTCAAGCTTCAGCAGCCTGTCCATATTCTCCACAGTCACATCTCACAAAGGGCCATGTCTAGTGCTGAGAGCTTTTGCTGAGTCTGTTTGCCAAAAACAGGGGCTGCCACACTTCTGTCAAGGCCTTCAGCCTCCATGAAATTACCTGTGTGGCCTGCAGCTTTGTGGAGATGTATGCTTTCACTAACGATGAACTCTCTGTCTTTGTGGCATTTGGATAAAGCACTTTCTTACCCAACGCTATAGTTAAGCTCTACTCCTTCACGGAAGACCAAACGTGTTTTGAGTCCTGCATCTTTGATGAAGAACATGTCTCTTCCTTTATATAAATAACTATCTCTCTGTGCAAACAAAAACAAAAATGAAAAACAAAGAAACTTGTAAACTGTTGTGACCTTCAAACATAACACCTGCAATGTATTCTAATACTCATCTGATCTCATATCAAGAGATAAAAGCTCTTTACATACCTGTAAAAATTGGCTACATTAGGGACACCTGGGTGGCTCAGACAGTTAAGCGTCTGACTCGATTTCGGCTCAGGTCATTGATCTCACAGTTCGTGAGACTGAGCACCATGTTGGGCTTTGAGCTGATAGTGGGTAGCCTGCATGGGATTCTCTCTCTCTCTCTCTGCCCTTCCCCTGCTCATTCGCACACACACTTCTCTCTCAAAATAAATAAACACTTAAAAACTGGCTACATTAGCCAAAAGAAGTTTCTAAAAACTGTCAATATCGAAATTCCGCATGGTTTATATTTAATAAAATACCACCAACATTCAAAGTCACCCACCTTAGTTGGCTTTAGCAGAAGTCTGAATTTATCCAAATGTATTTTATTGTTTGAAATTTTTATTACCAGTTTACTTCTCAAGATTTCTGGCTCCATGTTTTAGATTAGGAGTCAGCCAACTTTTTTTGGTAAAGGATTAGACTATAGATATTATAGGCTTTGCAAGGCACACACAGTCTTTGTTACATATTCATCTACATTTTTTGTACAATCTGTTTTATTTTTTATTTTTAGAGAGAGAGCTTGAGAGTGTCAGAGAGAGAGGGAGTGAGGGAGAGGAAGACAGAGAATCCCAAGTAGGCTCCACATTGTCAGTGCAGAGCCTGACATTAAGGCTTGATCTCACAAACCCTGAGACCGTGATCTGAGCTGAAATCACGAGTTGGATGCTTAACCAACTGAGCCACCCAGGCACTCCTTGCATAATCCTAAAGAAACCAAAACAGGCTAGAGCCAAATTTAAGCCATAGGCCTTAGTTTGCTAGATGGTGAGGTCTTTGAGGTCATAGTGAAAAATCTGTAAGCCTTCCTACACCCTCAGAGAATCAGTTTATCATCTAGAAGAGCAGGAGGGACACCTTCAAAATTAAAGGGGAAGAAGTGAGCTATTGAGAGAACATACTTTCTGTAGACAGGTAGTATCACAATTGGAAAGAGTGGAAGAGTTTAAATAACTGCAAGTTTTCCCCATGGGGGCAGGACTGGATGCTAAACACTTATGGCATGAGCACTTAGTCCTCACAGTCAAGTACACTTCATAGATGAAGGGGCGGGGGGGAAGGAGTCATTCTTTGTATGCTCTGACTGAACTCAACAATCACTCCTAAGACAAGTGAGGAAGAGTAAGAAGGGTCTAGGAATAACATAATAGAAAAACATTTCCAAATAGTATTCAATAGAAGTTACCTATTACCTCAATTCTCTAATTTTTCTTTCATAGAAATTATTAGGAATTATAGCTACTTTATTTTGCTGTGGTTTGTTTTATCTATTTCTGCTTTGGAATATGAGTTTTTAAGGGAGAGGATATAATGTCCATCTTATTCATTTTTATTTCCTATGACTTCAATATTTTTAGTCCTATACCAGGCACACAGTTAGTTAACCCTCATTATAGGGAAATGTGGAGGATAGAATAGGTGTTGGGATGGAGGTATGGGAGTAGAAATCAAGAATTTAGTTTTGGGTACATTAACTTTTACATACCTAAAATATACCCAGATGTGACGATGTCAAGTGGACAGTCAGATAGCTTTGGAACCAGGTGAAAGATTTAGGCTGGATTTATAAATTCAAGAGTCATCATATAGAGATAGGCTTACTTCTTGAGAGAACTTACTAGCAAAATACACACAGACCTGGAACTATGTGAAGAGCTGTGCAACATTTAAATTATGTATAAGATAAGTAAAGGAAATGGGAAATGATTAGTCAGAAAGATGGTAGGAAAATCAGGACGATGCAATGAAGAAGAAACAAAGAGAGGAAGGGCACTGTTCCAAACTGGGTGGTGTGGATCCACTCAGCTGTGCTGAGTGCTGCTGAGGGGTCAGATAGGATGAGCACATAACATAGATCATTTGATTTAGCAACATGCGGGTCATTGGCAATGCATTTAGCTGGAGTGGGGGAGAGAGCTTATGTGTGAACGTAATTTGATGATTTGGAAATATGGAGGTCTTTGGTAGATCAGCTTTGGCAGGTAGGCAAAAAAAAATGAAGAAGAAATGAATATGTCTGTTAAATCAAGCAAAAAAATCTTTGCCTTGCATTAAGTTTCAGGGACTTTTAAAATTGCATCTAGAAATGGTTTTTTTGTTGTTTGTGTTTTATGTGTGTTTTATTTTTGTTCTATGCTTAATTTTTGAGAAACAGTGGCCATCTCTAAATGTCAGTTCATAAAACCTTGAAGTATATAATGTCAGCTTGCAAAGGATAAAGACAGTCTATGAAATTTGCTATAACCAGAGGTTGCTGAGTCCAATTCCGAGCTGCATGTTTACAAAGGCCTGGCTGATTTTGTGAGCACTAACAACTACATCAGGGTTGGAAGTTCAGATAATAAGAGTAATCAAATTTCATGCTTCAGGGTATAAACTGATTGCCTGCAGGGCTCAGGAAGGAATTTTTTCTCTGTCCCTTGCACTATGTATAGCACCACATACTTGGGTAGGCACATCAGAAGGGCTGAGCGAAGAAGCAACAAGGTTCACAGTCTCTGAAATGTGAAGCTTGGTCATTACAGGAGTCAAGATGCTGAACCATCTGTTATCAAAGAGTTGCAATTTCTAGTATGTGAACTAATGTGTTTAAATATGCAGCACTAAATCTCCAAAGAAAGCAAACATATAGCACTGCACAGTCACTTTAGAAATTTCCACATTAATAAATAAAATGTTTAAAGCAACATGAATATTGAAAATCAATAATCCATTCCACTATGGTTATTTCTTAGCTACAAATATTCAGTGAGGTTGTCATTGATTAGTTTCAGGTAAACATTAAGATTGTGTGTCAACTTAAAAGTCAGCTAAGTAAATCATGTTAAAAGAGATGAAAACAAAGAGATGAGAACAAAAATTGAATTTGGCACATATCCATACAGGGACTAGTATAGACACATAGAAAGACACATAGGTTGTTATCCCTAAACTCCTCATTTCTTCCAAGAGCAATTACATTAAAGATGATAAAATAGGTTGTGAAGACATTAATCACTGCTCTAAACCTAGTTAATATGGCTATTGTTTGAAGGTTATATGAAATATTTACTAGTAACTTTTTTTTAGATTGTCAATATTCAACATTTCTAACTACTGCATCATTTTAACCTATCTATTTCCCCACTGTGAAAAACACTTTTGCATGTGGGTACATATTCCTGACCTTTAGTGGAATGAAAAGAGAGATTGACCAAATACCTGAGGTATTGAAGCTGCCGTTTCATCCAACCAATTAGTGAAGCTGTGCTTTCCATTTGCAAGGCCAGAAATGAAATCTTATTGACATTGCGTAGGTAGAAAAACAGATTATAGTGGTTTGATGCTTATAAATTAGCAATGCACTTTGACATATAAAAGGGAAACATGAATAACAATTTTTATTTGACTGAAAAATTAATAATCACTGCAGTAATCTTGGAATATAAAAGAACAGTAATATAAAATATATAAGAAGAACATATCTCCTCATGTCTCCCTCCTACCTAATCAGCTTTTCCCTTAAGCAACTGACTATCATTTGAAACCAAAAGAATCCAAAGGTTTGTGAGAGAGATGATACATTACACAAATGTAATTTAAATCTGTTTCTAATACTATTTTTCATTAACAGCCCAGGTTTTTTGCCTTAAAGTAAAATTATTATGAGGGTGTGTGTGCCTGTGCGTGTGTGTGTGTGTGTGTGTGTGAGAGAGAGAGAGAGAGAGAGAGATAAAGAGAGACAGAGAGAGAGACATTATTATTAACGAAATCAAACAAAATAAGGCCATTAGTATTGGATATAACAAAAACACCGTATCAGTAGACTAGGAGTTAGGAAAGTTGATTTCAAACTACATCTTTAACACAGACCTCTATGAATTGTGCCATCTTGGAAAAAAAAAAAAACAAACTTCTTCACCTACACAAATGGTAAAAATAAAACCAATCTCACAGGATTGCCATGAGTGCCCATTGAGATAATTCATAAACCATCATTTCAAAGTGTCTGTCACGCAGGAGGTCAGATATGTCAATTGAATTTTTCTTACCAGGAAGTTTCCTCCTTTCCACCTCTACTCGTTAGTACTGCCAGACACTCCTCTATCACCACCTATATGCCCCAAATGAGCCAAGCCTGAGAATTTGTCCCTCTTGTCTCTCTAATAAATATAATAGCATAAAAGAAACTAATCCAGATCTAGGTCCTCCTTCATATTGGTGGGTTATACTTGTGGTGGAGAGTTCTTGCCTGAATTTTTAACCTGCTCCTATTCAATTCCCATAATACCTTGGCGGGGACCATCTCAGTGGATTCCTATATGCTGCTTCTCTAGATCACCAATTGCAATTACGATGACACTCATCTCAGGACTTGTGAAAGATGGCCTCCAGTATGTAGGAATAAGATATTAGAACTTTGATTTGTATTTATTTTTAGTTTATCTTTTAAGAAGTACTATTGTGTATATAAATATGCAGAGCAAAATATAGTAGCAGATGTCTACATAAAATACGTATATAAATTCATTTTGTTGTAATAGTAAAAGAGAACTTATCATGTGCTAGATATTCATCTGAGTACTTTATTGACATTGTCATTTAAGCTTCCTTACAATTCTGTGATCATACCCATTTTACAAAAGTTACAGTGAGTGGTTAAGCAACTTGCTAGGTCACACAGCTACCACAGGCAGAGCACAGATTTAAACCGAGGCAGTTAGGCTAGACTCCAGTCTCCAAAATTTGTATTCTTTATCAGTAGACTAAATTGTCCTCATGTTAAAAGGTTGTTAATGTAAAAAAAAAAACAAAAAAACAAAAAAACATATTTGTATTATATATAAAAAGAGAGTATATGCATATTCTGAGAGGAGGACTAGATCAGTGTTGTATCTCCCTCTACTGGGTGGGGAAAAACTAATTAAGAATTCTAGATCAGAAAACAAAGGCCTGTAATCTATTCTGGGTAAAGTCCTAGGAGGTAACCTATTCTTCTCCATTCTTCTCTTTCATTCCCATAGCAGCTTTTTCTGCCTTTATATATATATGGTATCTTCTAAACTGTCTCCATAATCGCAAATTAATTATCTTAATGCTCTCTTCTTTTCTTGCACTTTGTTTCTTCTGGAAATATTTTTCCATTTATCCCTGTCTGTTTTTATCATGCTATTGTATTTCTTCAAATACCTGTTTTTCATTGACTGTTCGTTTCTTATAAAATAGTCAATAAGTAAATTTTAGAACATAAAATGTAGTAGAGATAATTTGGCTTATTTCTTCAGCAATTGGATACCTTTTCTACAAAAGGCCTTCCCTAAAGAGAAGCTCTTTCTTACAGTTTGTATTAGTCAGATTTCTTTTTTTCTTTACCACATAGTTTCATTTTTATGTGGAATTAAAAACAAAACAAGTAAACAAAACAAAATGGAAACAGACTCATAGATACAGGAAACAAACTGTTGGTTACCAGAGGGGGAGGTTTTGGTGATGGGGATAATAAGTGAAGTAGATTAAGAAGTACTAAATTCCAGTTATAAAGTATTAGTCAGATTTCTTTGTTGTAAGGAATAAAATTAGCTGTCATTGATTTAGCAAAAAAAGTAATTTAATAAAAGTATAGTAAGTCTCTCTTTTCCTTCACATATTTTCTTTCTTTCCTCTCTTTTTTTTTTCCCCAAAAGCCATTCCTTGGAGCAAAGGAAGGACCCAAAACAGATTGTCAAAGTTGGGTGAGATGGGCGTTGGCTCAGAAGAGGGACCAAGTGAGGTCTGTAACCTGAACAGAGTGAAGAGGGCATCTGTGTGGAGGAAGGGTAAAGTTCTGGCATGAGCAGCATAAGGAGGGCTGCCCTGCAAGGGGGTGACCTATGTGAGGTATCAGCGTGTCAGTGAGATGAGAACAGTGTTCATGCAGGAGTGATGAAGAATGTCAGAATTAACTCCATGTAGGTTTAGAACCTGAGTAGGAAGAGAAGGGAGTCCATGTGTGTGCAGTACATGGTTTCAGAGACAAAGAAAAGTGTAGAGGTCATCTGTACAGGGGACAGCTTAGGATGGGATGTTGGAAGCCAAGCACAGTGAGGAGGTGTCTGTTTTGCACTGTGATCAGGAATTGAGCTATGGTGACAGTGGCAAGAGGTTGTTTAAACAAATGGAGATTGATTTTTAAAATTACTGTATAGAGAATAATGAGAGCCAGATTTCTCACCACGTGTTAGCTGCCACATGACAACAGCAATGAAGACTTCCAGTTCCCACATATTGGTGTCTAAACACCATCGTCACCAAAGGAAATGAGGACTCATTGGAGAAAGGACTAACTCCAAATTTGGAACAGGGAATGTACCTGATGAGGTTGAAATACCTTCTTAGGAAGGAAGTGCTTAAAATAAGGGAATCACACTCCATCATTAATGAAAAGGCTTCCACTAGTCAAATCAGAGATAGCTTGAATGTCAAAATGAATAAAAGTAAAGGCTTAAAACCCTTCAAATAAAATAGGAATCCATACGTCCATATTAAATTTAATAAATAAATGAATACAAAGAAAGTTTGAAGGATCAACAAAAGGGATATGCACAAAGTCTCGAAGTACTTCTCCATTAAGTACTTACTCATTTCAAAAGATAAAAGGGTAAAAGGGTAACTTTCATAATACCTAGCAGGCATCACCTTTTCAAGTGACCAGCTAACCTTACTAGTAATATAACATACTGAAATTATATGAGACCAAATAGGACAGAATGAGAAAAACACAGCATCATGTCAATGCTAAGAAATATAAATAACCTGAATCTAAACATAAGGAAACTGACATGGCGATATTGAGGGATATTTCTACAAAATAACTAGTTAATTCAAAAGTGTCAAAGTCATAAAAGTCAAGAAAAGACTGAGGAACTGTTACAGATTGAAGGCAATAGAAGAGAAATGGCAAATAAAAGTAGCACATGATTCTGGATGGGATCCTTCTTCACTAAAGGATCAGGACAACGGGTGAAACTTAACCGGGTTGTAAGAGTAGACACCAGTTATACCTCAATGTTAGTTTCATAGCTTGATGGTCGTGCTGTAGTTATTTACAAAGGCCTACTTTTTCAAATTGTTCAGGAAAAATAAATACTGTGCCATTTTTAAAGATGATTTTGCTGGTTTTTGATTGCTTCAAAAAAGGGAAAGAAGGGAAAAAAGACAGAGAAATTTTTAAAGGCTATTAGGTGAGAAACAGGCTTAAAGGCAAAGAGAAACAATACCCTAAAGGATGGCACAGAACTAGCCTACTGAGGACATGGCTGCCACTAGCACTAAGTATTGTGACTTGCACCTCCATCTCAGACCTGGAGAAAATCTCTGCAACTCTGCCCACAATTCTGCCTCTGAAGCTACAGACACTGGGCAGGCTGCAATATCCACTCTGACATGAAAAGACCCTCCGCAGTCTCTGGTTTTGTTTGTTTGATTGGTTGGTTGGTTGGTTAGTGTTCGTCTTGCATGTTTTTTGGGTTTGTTGCTGTTGTTCTGTATAGTAGCTCCTACTTCAAAATTCAAAATGACTGCATCTGATTTGTTGAGTCTAGGTTACATGTCTATGCCTAGCTGCAAGAAAAGTAGAGCAGCATGTTTTGGGGTTCTTTTGTTTTATTTTGTTAGATTTTAGTGTTAGAGTAAGAGCCCTTTACTTACTCTGACTAAACCCATGAGGCATGGAAATTTCCCGAACATAGGTTGAAACTTTAAGCAGACAAAAAAATAAAAATTGACTAACAAAGTCCATTCTTTTTGGTGCCCTAAAATCAACATCCTTTTCCCAAAATAAAATTGTTTTTAAAAAGTTATCCCACTCAACACAATGGTGCTATCCATAGGGACTCTTCAAAAGGCTGCTCACAAGATCCAGATTACTTTTCCCTGAGTGAGGGATTTGAGCAAGAGTGAGAAAGAATGCCCAAGAGATAAGGCACTGACATTTTTTTTATAACCTAATAACTTCTGCTGCATTCTATTTACTAGAAGTTATTAAATACATTTCACATTCAAGGGGAGGATATTTTACATGGGTGTAAATACCAGGAGATATATTTCCCCTCAAAATCTTTTCTGAGAATTAAAAAAAGATGAAATAATATATCTCAAAATACATATGGAAGACATATGAAAACTTGGTATATATCTGAGGTAATATATCCCAAGTCAGGGGACAAGTAAGGATATACAGATTCAAGAAATGTCACTCACACAATTGATTAACCAAGGAGGAAACAATAGATCCATTACTCAAAGCCCACAAAAAATAAAACCTGAGTGTATTAAAGGCCAAATGCAAAGGAAAAACTTACAAATTCAGGAAAAGTCATAGAAGAAAATCTTTTAAAAATTTCATTAGTAATGCATAGAAAAAGAATCTATAAACAAAGTATACTGAATTAAACTGAATGTAATAAAATAATAAAGTTGTTATCAGTGAAATAAAATGACATGCCACAGTGGATGAAAATAATAACAAAAGAGATAGCTGACAAATTACTAATTTGTATACCAGAATATAGAAAGAATCCCTGCAAATCATTAAGCAACAATCAATTCAATAGAAAAGTGGACAGAAGACGAGACCAGATAATTCATATAACTCCATTTCCCAAAAGAATACTAAAAGATAGACAATCTTACTGAATGTGAAAGAAAAGGAAATAATAAACAATGAGATCCTATGTCACACCCATAAGATAGGCAAATTCTGAAAACCTCAGTACAGAAAAATTTTCTCTTGAGATTTAATCTATGCAATGAATATATCATTTGGAATTAGTAAAATAGATACCTATGTTGAAGTTGGGAAGCTTTACAGATTAAATTTATGTATTTAAACCGACATAATTTTCATTTTAGGTGAAATAAAGATAATTGCCATTTTAACGAAAAGTATGAGAAATTACATAAGGTCAATATCTTCTTGTGAAAAAAGCTTGTTGCTTTTTATTTAATATGGACAAAACTGGTATTTTGTAAATTTGTTGATTTTTTCTATTTTATAAAGAGTTACATTAGTGAAATATATATAAAACAAATGAACTAAATTTGTCTTACCTGATAATGGCATTCATATTTGTAATTATAGATTTAGTAATTATATTTGTAATTTGTAAATTTGTAATATTTGTAATTATAGATATATGATATCTTATTAAGGTGTAAATATCCATTAAGGTATAAATATCTATTAAGGTTTAAATATTAGTTTATGTCACTTATAAATTACTGAATAATATTTATATTACTGGTGGAAACCCAAATAGTTATTTAATAACTACTAGGCAATTAAACTTTGGCCTTTATACTGAATTATACCAGTAGTTTCTAAATTACATCTGTAGTATATCTTAGTTAAATTTGCTGAAGAGTATCTTCTAAATAAAGACCATAAGAATGTCTGCAGCAATAAAAATTTATTTTATAACAATTACTATAATCACCTAGATACTATTCTTTTCCTGTTTATCAACTATTTCTTGCACTAGCAGCCTAAAAAATTAAGAATATATTGCTAATCATAAGATCTAAGACACGAATAGTATATCTATCTATCTATGCTGCCAGTCATTTGCTTATTGATCCTTCCTTCAAGTAGTCAAATTCATCTCTTTAAAAATTTATAATCTTATTATACAAAAAGAACATAAATATGTCCTATTTATACAAAATTAAAACTTCACACATGAGGATCAAAATATCCTTGACCACCCTATTTAATCTTTTGCCAATTTATCTTGAAATAAGTTCATCTACCATTTTGTAGGGACATGTCATGGAGTGTATCTCTTGAGTAATAGTTGGGTGAGCATTTCCCTTCTTCTTTCCATAATGCTGAGATGTAGTAGTCTGCAGTCTTCAAGACCATTTACAAATATTCAGAGCCTCATCTATGGACATATTGTAGAATTGCAATCCTCACCCTTTTGGAGATATGCATGGACATATGGCTTCATTTAAGTGAAAGAAATGTAAATAGAATTCACTTGTGCTACTTTCAAGCAGAATCTTCAAAACCCGAAGCAATTTTCTTACTCTGGTAGGGTGGAGAAAGCTCCTAAAAGACTTGTACATATAACATATGTAACAACTATAAACCCTGAACTAAATCCTAAACAAACAAACAAAAATAACCAATTAAGTAAAAGCTTTGGAGAATGGAATAAAGCTAACAAATTTCAAGAGCCAAAATTTAAAAGAAAGTACTACAGCTAGGTAGGTACCCATTTGAATGGCTTTGCACTGAGGTTATACCACAGTCATGTCAAAACACAAAGAAGCTAAAATCCTGAGAGAAGACTCACCATGCTTCTGGCTTGAAAGTCTAGAGGACAAAAAAAAAAAAAAAAAAGAAAGTCTAGAGGACTGACCTAGAGCAACCATTACCAATGAAAAGTAAAAGGGAAATCCAGAAAAAAAGAGAAGGAAATAAGGGTTATTCTAGGTTCTGAAAATAAACTTCTTCCAAGTCTTTGTTTAATCTTTGAACTATGACTGATTAGCATGACTCAAATTGACTTATATGCAAATCTAAAACAAAATACTAAAGTTTGAGCTGTCCCAAATTTTCAAAAACAAAACACATTTTTCTGATTGAATACAGGAAAATTATCTTCTGATCTAAACTTCACATTTTTGAACCAATAAAACAAAATTCAGCATCTCCACAGCATAGCAATTACAATTTTAAAGAAATATTTTTTTAAATTACTCTAAACATAAAGGGGGAAAGTAGGATCTATTCTTTTTTTTTTTTAATTTCAAGTTTATTTATTTATTTTTGAAGAACAAGTAACAGCAAGGGAGAGGCAGAGAGTGAATCAGAAGCAGCTGTGTATGCACAGTCAGTGTGAAGAGTCTGCCCCCTAACTGACTGAGCCACTCAGGCATCTCAAAATGGAATCTCTTCTTAAGAAAAAAGAAAATGAGGGGTGCCTTGGTGGCTCAGTCTGTTGAGCATTGGACTCTTGATCTAGGCTCAGGTCATGATCCCAGGGTCGTCGGAATGAGTCTCACATTGGGCTCTGCATTGAGTATGGAGCCTGCTTTAGATTCTCTCTCTCTGTCTCTCTCTCTCTCTTTCTCTCCCTCTGCCCCTCTCTCCAGCTTGTGTGCTCTCTTGTGCTCTCTCTCTTTCTAAAATAAAATAAATTTAAATAAATTTAAAAAGGGATGCCTGGGTGGCTCAGTTGGTTAAGCATCCAACTTTGGCTCAGGTTCACAAGTTCGAGGCCCGTGTCAGGCTCTCTGCTGACAGCTCAAAGCCTGGAGCTTGCTTCAGATTCTGTGTCTCCTCTCCCTAGCCTTCTTCTGCTCACAGTCTCTCTGTCTCTCTCTCTCAAAAATAAACAAAGATTAAAATTTTTTTAAATAAATTAAAAAAGAAGAGAAAAGAAAAAATCAATAGAGACCAACCTGGACAAGATCTAAAGGTTGAACTCATCATATAAAATCTTTAAAACAGCTATTATAACTATGACCACTATATCCAACAGGGTAAAGGAGCATGTATTTCTTTTTTTTTTTTTTTTTAATTTTTATTTATTTCTAGGAGAGAGAGAGAGAAAAAGCGAGAAAAGGAGAGAAAAAGAGAGAGGGAGACACAGACTCTGAAATAGGCTCCAGGCTCCGAGCTGGCAGTCAGCACAGAGCCCGACGCGGGACTCGAACCCACGAACCACGAGATCATGACCTAAGTGAAAGTCGGACGCTTAACCGACTAAGCCACCCAGGCGCCCCAAGGAACATGTAGTTCTAACAAGTAGAATGATAGAGATTCTCAGTGAGAAATAGAAAATATAAAAATAGATCGAATTTTATACCTAAATTATAGGATCTAACATTAAAAGAAAAAATAAATGAGTTTATGAGTAAAATAGAGATATCAGAGGGAAAAATACTCCAGTGTGAATATAGATCATTAGAAAATTTCCAGTTAAGAAAATAGAAAAAATTAAAATAAACAGAAACATGAAGTCTGACATGTACATAATTTGAGTCACAGAAAGAGAAAAGAGAAAAAAGAATGAAAAGTACATTTGCACAAATAATGATGGATAACTCTCCAAATTTGGTAAAAAACATAAATTTACCTATTGAAGAACTTGAAACCATGAACATACAAAGAAAACCAAACTTTGGAATCAATGATGTGAATTATTATAGACTTTTCATCATAAACTAGGAATGCTAGAAAACAATGGTATAATAATTTCTAAATCTGAAACCCCACAATTCTATACTCATTAAAAATCTCCTTAATGAATAAAAGACAAATAAATTTATCTCCCAATAAAATAAAACCAAGATTTATCACTAAAAATATCTGTACTGAAAAAAGAAAACAAAAGAAAAGAGAAAAAAAGGAAAGGAAAGGAGAAGAGAGAGAAGAGAAGAGAAGAGAAGAGAAGAGAAGAGAAGAGAAGAGAAGAGAAGAGAAGAGAAAGAAGAGAAGAGAAAAGAAGAGAAGAAGGAAAGGAAAGGAAAGGAAAAGAAAGGAAAGGGAAGGGAAGGGAAGGGAAGGGAAGGGAAGGGAAGGGAAGGGAAGGGAAGGGAAGGGAAGGGAAGGGAAGAGAAAGTACTTTAGTACATTCTTTATGCTAAAGTGAAATAATGCCAGAGGGAAAATTACATCATCAAAAAGAAATGGTAAGTATCATAAATTATAAATACCTGAGTAAATATAAAAGTATATTTGATGCCTAATTTCCTTTGGATACACATGAACGTTTAAAACAAAATTTAATATTTATGTGAGAGTAAAGAAAGCACATGTCCATACAAAGGCTTATACAAAAATGTTCATAACAGCTTTATTCAAAAAAGGCAAAAGTAGAAAATTACTCAAAGGTAAATAGAAAAATTTGTATTTAAGTTATATAAAATTCTCCTATTTCATGTATGTAAAATTTAAGAAAAATCAAATCAACCTATAGTAATAAAAACAAATCAGTTTGTTTCCCATGACAGGGAGTAAAGGGAAACATAGAATGCAAAGGGTTAAGACAGTTTGACGGAAATGTTTTGTATCTTGATCATGGCAGTAATGTTATTGATATAGACACTTACCAAAACTCATTTCATTCAACATTTTAAAGGTATACATTTTATTTCAGGTAGTTTGTCTGAATAAATTTTAATTAAAATAACATAAGCCAAAGTAGTTCAGTATAGATTCCTCCAGGTGAGGTGGTCCTTTAGCTTGACTCTCGGTGCGGACACCAAAATGATTTAAAGACATCTAGCACAGGAGAAACATTTATTGCTTTAAGTTCCTGAGATTTTAGAGCTGTCTGTTATCACAATAAGCTCTAACTGCTAGAAATTACTACAAACTTGTTTATTTATTTATTGTCACTCACATGTAAGACCAGGAAATTTAGCTCTAGGATAGATTTGACTGATTTTGTATGAAGCCCATCCTGCACTCATTTTGGATGTTTATGTTAGGCAATGCTATCCAATGAAACCTGAAGGAGGTTTTCTGTTTTTTGTTTTTTTGTTTTTTTCTAGAGCCTTCTTAGATACCATGCTTTGATTTTAGGAGGTAATAGTTTTTCTTTCTGTGGGCTGTGTTATGCATGAATACAAAGCCAGATTAACTAATCCATTTTCTTCTCTCTTAAAGATTAAAAAACATGTAGGGGTGCCTAGGTGGCTCAGTCAGTTATGCTTCTGACTTTGGCTCAGGTCATGATCTCACAGTTGATAAGTTGGAGCTCCGCTTCAGGCTCTGTGCTGACAGCTCAGAGCCTAGAGCCTGCTTCAGATTCTGTTTCTCCCTCACTCTCTCCCCCTCCCCCACTCACACTCTCTCTTAAGAATAAATAAACATTAAAAAACTTTTTTAAGAGATTGAAGAACATCAAAGAGATGAAGCAGAGTTATTTTACTAAGACAATTAGGAAGACCTAACACCGGACTACCAATTTTATGAGGCAATAAAGTCTCTTAATTTTACGTCAGGTTATATTGGCTTTTATATTACTCGTAGCTAAAGGTGTTTCAACCAACTCACACATACAAACAATGTTGTCCTAACACTATTAGATCCTCAATGAATTGTCCTATGCAGCCAGATTTCTCGTATAGACTAGTTTTGTCTTTAGCATTTCCCTTCCTCCACCAAAATATCTCAGTTTTGGTTGATTCTCCTTTCTCCCTCAAAATAAAGAACTCTGGTTTAACTTGTTTTACTTCCTTACTTCTAAAATGATAGGTAACCATCTACTCACTTTTAGCCAACAACCTTTTTTTAAAAGTTTTTTAATGTTTATTTATTTTTGAGAGAAAGAGAAAGAGAGTGAGAACAGGGGAGGGGCAGAGAGAGAGGGAGACACAGAATCCAAAGCAGCTCCAGACTCTGAGCTGTCAGCACAGAGCCCAACGAGGGGCTCAAACCCACAAACCATGAGATCATGACCTGAGCCAAAGTCATGTGCTTAACCAACTGAGCCAACCAGGCACCCAAGCCAACAATCCTTTTTAGACTTGTATGTTTAGCTCTGAATGTTTTTTCTATTTGTTCATTGAAAGTTTGCAGCACCAGATGGAAGTATAGTTATCACCTCTAAGGTTCACCCAGGCCAGCTTTCGCCTTCTTTGTTCCTTCATGTGCTGTTACTACCACTTGGTTTTCTCCATTTAATTCAGAATACCTTGCTATGATTCCTCATGTTACTAACTTTCTTATTTCACTGTCACCGTCTAATTCAGTTGTAATGAACTTTGACAGGCTGCCATCACATATTAAGATCTATCTCATTTCCCTACCCCAAACTCTTCACTAAAACGACAAGAAAAATTGTAGACATTTTCTGCTCAATATTTATATTATTTGCTTTAATTCGTAGCTAAACTGGTTTTTACTTCAACTCTATTTTCCATATCATATTGCGATTCCTCTGTCACCACTGTCTGTGTAGTTGTGATTCTAGGGCAACTTAAATGAAAGCAAAGATCGATCTGGATTGGAGTAACCTTGGAGATTTTATTGTCCTCTTTCAGCCTACGAGCCATCCGCAAAACAGACAATGCTACACCTCAGCCTGTCTCAAAAGTCAACATTTTTTATGAAGACATATGGGTTCCAAGAAACCCTTTTATCCTCAACTCAGCCTTTCAGAGTATTATCCAATTTCAGCCCTTTCCCAAAACAACACATTAATCTATATGATAGGACAGGAAGGTGAAGAAAATGTTACCAGGAGAGGAGGTATTCATCTTCTTCTTGTTTGCTCTTGGCATCCTATGACATTTTAACCATTAATAAATGGCCTTAACTGGACATTTAGGAATGTACAAGCCTCTCTCATGTCCAAATAAATTTTAATTGCAATTCAAAGCAATTAGTCCAAATTGATAAAGCAGAAGCTTATGAATAGTTTTATCCTGAGTCTGCCCAGAACCAAAATAGTAAAAAGCAACTGAACCAGTTATCAAGAGAAAGTTCACAATCACTGACAGCCCAAGGTTATAGAACTTAATAATAACAGGTTATATAATAGCCCTATCAAAACCAATAGCAGCGGAAAAGTGCCATTCAAAAGGCAGCAGGGACCTACCAAAAATCAACTCCATTTCTTCTGAATTTAGCTTCAGGACATTTTAGAAATCCAGGCCTAAGTGTCAGCTAGGCACCTCATCAAACCAAAAATTGCTTCTCTTCCCCCTTCTTCTGGGTCCGTTAGTATGAAAAAGTAGACCTGCATGTCATCAAGCCAACAATGTTAGCTGAAATTATGGCTCAGCATGATTGTTTCTAATGGAGGCCCAAGCTCACATGACAGCATGGGTCTGGAGTTTTACCCTGTATGACTCCAAAGAGTAGTTCAACCATTCTAGAGAAAACTCCACGTATAAAATAAAGTCAGGTATATGAAGCATGAAATAAAATTGATACTAGTTTAACAGTGGATTAGAGTGAAACACATCTAGTAAGTCTTATCAGAAGGGATAAATGCAGCAGGAAAGACAGATGTTTTCCTAAAATGTAGTATTTCTATCTTTATATTCAGTCTAAGGAAAACTAGGAAAAAGGCTGAAAAAAAGAATCCAAATAGTTAATATTTTGGTGTCGAGAACCTAGTAATTCTAACACTGGAGTAAAAAGCGATCTTTATGCAGATGTTTAGAGTTGGGAAAGCCATGGCGCCACTAAAGAAAAAGAGCTCCGTTACACAGGGGAAGTGGGCCTGACACAGCGCCTCCACCTGTGAGTCAATCCCAAACTGGGTCATCTCAAAATGTTTGAAAAGAACAATGGATGCATACACCTAACTAAGAAATATGAAACATTACCTTTTGTGAATATACACAACACGCATAAGCTGTATGCAGGAGTGTTTGTGTGTGCACGTGTGTATGTGTATGAGAGAAAACCTTTAATGATATTAACTTCTTTACAACCCCAGCAGCACATATACTTTTCTTATCTGCCTCATCTCTTTGCAACAGATACAGCTTGTTGTTCACCCAAGTCCTGTTTTCTCTTCCTAACAAAAGTCCACTCTTTTGCACTTCACCATGTGTTTCATGGGGAAAAGGCACCAGCCTAAGCCTGGAATGAATTATGCTTGATATAATTCAACTATGGTTGTCCCATTTACCCTCGTAGGGATTAAGCCTTTAATCACATCACAGTGAAGCAAGGGTTTTAGACCATTTTAAATATAGTTTAAATGCAACTTCAAGGTTTTAACTTAGGTTATAACTACATATAACCTAAAATGAACGTCCAGTGTTCTACACATTATAATACCAATCCTTGGTTTAAATAAGTTGAGATCAGCTGTATTTTTATCTGAATGATCACTTATATTCATTAACAAACCTCCAAACAATTTTCCAATAGAATAAATATAAAATAAGGAGATTATTTAAAGGATCACAAATCTGCAGCAATTATAGCATAATCTTTCTTTTGCTTTTAACTATAATACTAAAACACACATATTAACAAATAATCATATATCCATAATAATAGATTTCATCATGTCTTCTTATTCCAAAATTATTGATTTTTCAGAAAAAAATGCCAGCATTTAGGCCAATGCCATCACTATATGAGATCTTTTATGACTTTGCTATATAGGTTATTTTCAAAATACTTTAAAATTATAATAGCTTTGCTTTAAAAACTACAAATAGTTAGCAAAGATACTCATAGACATCTTTATATACATAAACAGTTTGAAAATATTTCTGCCATGTGGCAAAAGCATAAACACAGTTTACCATTTACTCAGAATGCCAACTTTGAAATTACAGATATTTAAATTTTTTTAAATTGAGAGATTTGCAAATTTCACTCTTCTGCTTAAGTTAAACTTTTTCATATTTCATATTCCATATATCTCTATTAAATTTTTATAATTTGTGGCTACATGCAAGTCAATTAGATGTGTTCAAGAATTAAATAATCTTTCTGGCGACTTTGCAATAGGCAGAGAACTATGATATTGCAGAATTACTGGAACTATGGTACTTGGAGTTGAAAAAAGATCAACTTTTTACAAAGATTAACTGTAAAAAAATACTACATTTTTAATATCTTGGTGGATAAGTCTATTTTTTTCTGAATGCTCATAACTATTTCATGACTGATTTCATAAAATAATTAATTATCTATCCACTTCCTGGCTTCCTGTGTCATGAGACCCCAGAACATATCCAACAGGGGGAGCCCACCTCACTGAAATTCTCTCTCACTAATTCTATCTATCTAAGCAATGAGAAGTTGCTGCACAGGCTAAGATAACCAATAGCCCCCTTTCCTTCTGGTAAAATTCTCACGGTTATTTCTTCATCATTCTTTTCCTTGGAAAACTCCATTATTCCTTTAGAAGCCTGAAATCTGCTGTGAACCATCTAATTAAGCGATAAAATAATGTGTTTTTCAACTGTGAGGTTTTTTTGGGGGGGTTTAAAACCTAATTTATAGATATATATAATTCTACTTCTAGTATAGTTCCCATGGTAAACATGAGTAAACCAGCATTTTACTGTTTATATTGGTAAAAAGCAATATATTGGTTTCTTCTTGGTAAAGAAACCTTTAGCTCCTATAAGGAAATCCATATATGAATGTAAGAAATAGATTAAATACTTAAAACCTTAGACTATTCAAAAAATAAAACAACATGGCAGTATTTGGGAGTGGAAGATAACAAAGGCCTGATCAATATACTGCCAGAGGATGTTTCCCAAAAATTACAAAGTCTACTTTTACAACAACAATCTCCAGTCAGGCCAGAACTTTGATTCATCTACTATGTTCTATATCCATATCCTCAGGTCATCCTATCCTAATTTGCTTTTAAGGCCCATTCTTCCTAATCTGAAAAGTGAAATATATTCTGGCATGCAAAACATCCTTAAGAATACAGATTATGTTTGGCTCTGATTAAACCAGTTCAAAATAACATTACTTCTAAGGTTATAGGAAATCCACACTAGCCGCAGTCATCTTATTTCCTAACAGAAGGATTTCTAGGGTAGGGTTTTTAGAATCTAGAAATGAGTGATGACTAGTCTTGAAATATTTAGATAACAGCATCCACAGATCAAACCTACTGATTTGTATTACTCCCTCCGGGATATAGGCATTTTGAAAATTATCTGTGGCTAGTTTTTAAATGCTATGGCCATTAAACTTCATGCAGCTTATTATTTTATCTAGTTTTTCTCCTCGTTTTCCTTTCTACACCTACTTTGCGTCTTGTCGGAGGCCGCGCCGGCTCTGACAGGTCCAGGGGTCCCTGAACGATGGACAGTGTCGGCCAAAGAGAGTGAGAGAGCCCCGAGATCCTTTCTGATCACCAGGCAGGCATCTCTGTCCTGTCAGTTTTGGTGTCTTTATTTATAAGTCAAAAGTTAGCATGGCATCAGAAAATGGAATGTTTACAATGGATAGCTCTCTGTGATAAGATGTTTTTGGAAAATGTACAGAAACAGGTTTTACAGAAGTCTTCTTGCAGAACTGCCCCAATTATAGTAAGGTGGAGTAACTAAGAAAATAACAAGGTGTTCACATTATAATAACACTAAGATTAAGTCATAGGTTTGTAGATACTCTTATCCATCCTCATCACAGCGGCCAGGGTAAGGGAAGGTGTTTGTGGAATGTAGGCCTTAGGGAAGGGGCTGCTCTAAACCATCAGTTAGCAAAGGTGTAGGTACTAACTTATCTTCTGTCCTTCTCTCTAGGTTAGGCTCTTTGTCTCCAGGCAAGACTTGATTTTCCAGTTATATGCTTTATTGCACCAGAGAGCCAACCATACCTTTAAAGAGATTAGATTATTTCCCAATAAATAGAATAGCCTCTACGAGTGCATTTACCTTTGTGTCTACTTTTATGATTTCTTGAATAGCTAGAGCATGAGAGACATTTTTGGTTAGTTGATTTGCATGTTGAGCTGTATGAACATCTTGGACTAACACAACAGTAGAAACAGAATTGTACATGTAAAGGTCAATCTTTTATGACTAGGGGTCATTAGCCTGTTCATAGCTCAAGGGAAAGTATGGAGGGAAACAGGACCTTCTGGAGACACGATGTCTGTTCCCATAATTAAAAGAAGAAGTTCCCACAATAAGTTCCTTCACAAGGTGCAATCATCATAACAGGGCCGGAATAAGGGGACAAGTCACTCCCGATATTGATCAACAAGATACCTTAGGGGTCAGTGCTCAAGCAGAAATAATTGAGTGGGGGGTGGATATCGGTCATCCACCAAGAGACCATGCAAAGAGAGACCATGCAAGAGACCATGCAAACTTGCTTTAACCTCACCAGGAGTTTTCTTGACTAGTGGGCTCAGAATGGCTCCCAACAGCGTCTTCTCTAGTCTGCCACTGGACACATAAATGCATCCTGTGGATACCTGGCTCCACCCATCCCCACCTCTGCCTCTGGATACCAACTTAGGAACGAAGGTCTCAGAAGGCGAGGAGTAAAAATAAATGTTCTATTTATTGCAGTACAGCTGTTTATTTTTTTATTTTTACTACCAATTTGCGTATACATTTTGTGTTAGGAAACAATCATAATGATTAAAAGACTGCCCTCTCCTGTAATTCCGCTGCTTATTGGCTGTGCAGCATTACACAATCTCCTCAGGAGATAATATTACTGTCTCATAAGGTTGTTGTGAAGATTAAATGAGACAATACTAATAAAGAGCTTGGAAGAATAACTGAGACATTATAAGCATCTAATAAATTATTTGGAGAAGTCATGTAAGGAATTCAAAAGGTAGCCAGTCTTCTTTTAAGAGAAATGTCAAGATGCTTTTCAAAAAGGCAGCAGCTTCTGGGGTTCCTCATGCTCTTTGGAGTGCAATATTAGATAGAAAGAGGTGCTCTCAGGAAACAATATCTATGCTTTTCACACTTTTATTATTCTTAAAATTCCTGACTTATCAAAAAATGGAAGAACAGAATAGTATGTCACAGGTTAACACATCATCTGTAATTCTGGCATTTGGAATGATACTTACAGAACTTTCTCTATCATTCTTTTACTATATGATTCCACTTTCAGTTTCCCCTTCTGACCAGAAATATAGCTGTCTGAATGAAAATGCTGAACTATAGGAAATAAAAATGAAATTATAATTTGAAAAGCAAACAGGAGCTATCAGTCAAATTTCTCTTTAAAATAGAGTATTTATTTCAGGCTTGTTGGTGACAACGGGGAAGAAAATCTTGACTCTAGCACAATTTTTGTCTGGTACAAAGAATCTGCCTTACTTTGACATCTCATTGAAAAGGAGTGGGGATGCTGTTTCCTTAATTTAAATCGCACTCTTCCTCAATGGAAAGAGATTAGCAACATTTTCTTTCATGATGATTTCTGAGTTCAGTCTTCTTTTAGGCTATAAGTTATCTTTGCTCCCCTAACAGGTTTGACAACACTCAAGTCTTAAATGAATCTTCCAGAAAAAACGGGTAAATATCCTCTGAAACAAAAGAGGCCTCCTCTTTCCACGTCAAGTCCGTTCTTTATTTTTGTTCCTTGGGAACTAAAAGCTCTACAATTGATGGTGTCTCCAACTTTAAATGTAGCTAAATCAGAGACTTTTCCTCCCAGGAAGTTCTCTGGGTATGGAGCAGCCTAGACAACTTCAGTGCCACAGCCAATGCTTTCACAGGCTTTAAGTGCCTATTGTAATTTAATAGCAACAAGTTTGGAAAAATAGAAAAGCAATAACTAGAATTCTCCTTCCCGGGGAAGTTCAATTAATTCAATTGGACATTCAGTTGCTAAATTTTTACCAGAGCTGGAGTCTATAACCTTATTTCAATGAAAATAAGTAGAATACCATTAATTCCTTTTTGGCAGTACATTTGATTGTGTGAAGAGGTTTGCATGCTTCAACTTGTAACCTATTTCCCTTGACATATGAACAATATTTTTCCTCTTATTTTAATGCAGAAGCTCAAGGCTAAGGTGTCAAAATTGTCTTTTATTTCTTAATTTTTTCCTTATCCTTCACTGAGTGAATACCATAGTCAAAACGTGAAAATAACAAGTTTTCCCCTGAGAACACTTCCAATTTCTACATTTAACCAGATTATCTCCTGTCCCTTTCTTTTTCTCATGAAATACAAGTAAACATAGTTTGGAGTTTTTGACCATGAGTGGCAAATGGTGAACACTAAATGATATTAAGATATTCCAAGACATTAACTAAATCTCCTTTAGGGAAAGAATTGAATACCAGCATACTCTGAAGTCTTAGAAATTGTGTTATAGAAGAATAATTAGTAACATAAAAAGATTCATCACATATTAAGTGGGCAGGCAAAATATCATCTACTTTCTAATCACATGTGTTTTACCTCTTGATATGCATCATTTTACCATTATTTCCTTAATCTCTATGTTTAGTCAGAGTCCTCTGCACTCCTCAGACACTGGGGTCCCTGAACAGCATAGCCAACCCACCACTTACAGCCCTATCTCCTTAACAGCATCCAGCTAGAAGTAGTCCCTTACATGTTCACTTCTGCTTTTCTAATTCAGGAACCATCTTCCTCGCATTCGCCTCCCTACCACATCTCGTCCCTATAGCTCTCATCCCACCCCTGCCTCAACACTTCACCTTTTCTTCGGTCTTCTGGAAGTCAGAACTAGAGCTACAGCAGACATGTTGCTACCATAAAGAAAAAGTCTTAAGAGCAATCATGCGCTATGAAATACTTAACAAGCTGTTTTTTTCCACAGGGCAAGGGGAAGTGGGGTGGGGAGGAACCTTATATGTTGTATTTGCTGATTTCCTTGGTGTACCCCCACCTTATTCTAATTAAAGCCAACACTGTGACCTCACCTAACATGAAAATGAGAAAGTATGTGCAAGAAGCACTCCATTATACAGTATTTCCACCATAGTTACAGTAGTTATAAATAGCCTTAAGTGCATAGATAATAGTGTAATATAGCTAGATTCTCATACCTGATTTTGCTTTCAAACTGCCCTAATATTTTATTTAAACATGTGATGAAAATCCAGCTTCACACAGATAATGTAGTTATAAGTGGGAGAAGTATTTTGATGGTCTTTTAAAAAAAAATAATAGATGTTCTTCTTTATACTAAACCCAAATTCAACATGATAATTCTTAAAGATTAATTGCAATGTAGAAACTGAACCTCTACTGCTGAGTTTTTGTATTTTGTTACATTAGAATCTATTGGTCTAATTTGCACTTTACATAGGTCTTATTCATGTATGGTTTTGTAACACCATTTAAATGTTGGTCATTTGGAAAATATGCTTTATTGGGTTAGGGAGATCTTCCAAGTATTGACACATTTCATCACACAATATCAAAAACACCACACAGTTGTTAATATCACTTCTAATGTCATCAGAAAAGTCAAGGTGGAAAGCTGTCACATTCACAGATATTTACATTTCCCAAAAGCTCTTATTTTCATGTCAAATTCTTAATTTTATCATTGACAAAAATTGTCACCACAATTTTCTACATTCAAGTGGCAAGATCACTTCATTTGTTTTAAAAAATGTCTCAGCCAGTACCTTAGTCTGAAAAATGAAAATCTTCTGGTCAGTCATTTTTTTCCAATTTTTCAATATTCCACAAAGAAGTAGTTAGTTTGACTTACAACTCAGACAATCACACAGCTATGAAGACAACTACACCATATTTCAAAATACAGTCAAAATGCTTTCTATATACTTTCTATTTCATTTACCAGGTATTAAAAAGATGTGTACTCAAGGCCACATGCCAAAGAATGAAGTTGGACCTTTACCTTAGACCATATACAAAAATTAGCTGAAAATGCATCAAAAACCTAAATCTAGTAGCTAAACTATAAAACTCTTAGAAGAAAACATAGGGAGAAACTTTAAGATATTAGATTTGGCAATGACTTCTCAGATATGACATCAAAAGCACAGACAACAAAAGAGCCCAGGTGGACCAGTTGGTTAAGTGTCTGACTCTTGACTTCAGCTCAGGTCATGATCCCGTGGTTCCTGAATTTGAGCCCTGTACTGGCCTCTGAACTGACAGTGTGGAGTTTGCTTGGGATTTTCTCTCTTTTTCTCTCTCTGCCCCTCCCTAACTTGCTCACTTGCTTGCTCTCTCTCTCTCTCAAAATAAATAAATAAATAAACTTAAAAAAAGGCACTGACAACAAAAGAATAAAACAAAAAATTGGACTATATCAAAATTAAAAATTTCTGGGCATCAAAGGACACAATGAATAGAGCCAAAGGCAACACACAGAATTAGAGAAAATATTTGGTAATCATGTATCAGATAACTGGTTAATATTAAGTAATATCAAGAACTCTTAAACTCAACAACAAAAAAATTTTAAAGTGGACAAAAGACTTAAAAAGATATACGTAAGAGATACCTCTAAAGAAAATATATAAATGTCTAATAAACACATTAAAAGATCCTTATCATTGTTGATTATAAAAAAAACATAAAAATCAAGACCACAATAAGATATTACCTCATACCTACTTGGATGGTGACAATAAAAAAAGTAAGTAGGCTTCATGCCCAGCACTAAGTCCAATGCAGGACTTGAACTCACAACACTAAGATCAAGACCTAAGCTGAGATCAAGAGTCAGATGCTTAATTGATTGAGCCACCAAGGTACCCCAAAAATATATATTTAAAAACCCACAGTAATTAGCATGTTATTCACGATGTAGAGAAATCAGAACCCTGTGCCCTTTTAGTGGGAATGTGCAATGGTACAGTCGCTATGAAAAATAGTATAGGTGTTCCTCAAAAGATTGAAAATAGAATATTTTCCCTGAATTTGTTCAAACCATTTTATTTATTTTTTTTCAAATAGTTTATTGTCAAATTAGTTTCCACATAACACTCAGTGCTCATCCCCAAAGTGCCCTCCTCCATGCCCATCCCCCCTCCCCCCCACATCCATCAGTCCTCAGTTTTTGT